>NW_026725733.1:0-72643 GCF_029784015.1 Lycium ferocissimum
CATAATAACATTCAATCATTCAACAACATTACTTCACTTCTAATCTTAAAAACGAGTCCACGGTTTGGACTGCTTATACATCTCAACATGATTTGTTTCATTAACACCTTAATTCACCTATTCAACATACATACAATGTACCACAATGTGCACAACAACAACAATCAAAACTTGGCACAAAGCAGGTCCATAAAAAGTCCCCTAAAAACGGTCCTTTACACGGCTTCAATGCCATTCCTACATTTCATGATTTTCACTTATTTATTCATACTACAACACTTTCAATCCACTTCCAATACATGTATAAGAAGACTAAACATGATTCCATGAAAGTCTACAACACACGGCTCATTCAAACTTTAAGAAAACGGCCCAATTCTAACATGCACATCATAAACCAATTTCTAAAATCTTTGTTCAACTACATATGTTGACATACATTTATTTACCAACAATGCATGCAAAATGGAACCAACCATGGCTTCACTAAGCTCACGGCTCAACCTCAAGTTCAACCATAACAACAATCCAACAACAACATACATGAATTACACATTCAAATCATCCTATATCACAAGAACAATGATCATTCTTACCTTGCAACTTGTCCTTCAACCTTGGCCAAATCTTCAACTTTCTTGAATGCTACACCTCCTAGTCTCCTCCCAACAACTACCACACGTCCTTATACACTTGAGGAGGATTTAATTTGCTTGGAAAATTAATTTTTCTGGATCAAATGGAGCAGTTCATTCTCGGCCAGCTATGGCCGAGACTCTCCCTCTCTATCTCTTAATTTCTCTATCTTGTAAGTGATGAAATGAGCTTCTAATTGAATTGTGAATCAGCAATTTTCCTTATATAGGCAGTCCACAAAGTGGACATGTGTCCCACCCCAGTTGTTAGCCAATAAAAGTTGGCCAAATCACAAGTGGGACCCACACGGCCACTTAGGTTCACTAATGGTGTAATTAAGCTCTTAATCTCTCTTAGCCATCCAATCTTAGTCAATTAATCTTTATTCTCCAATAATGATCTTATACCACACTAAATCTATTGGCAACTTGTGCATAGAAACGAAATCGGGAGGTGAAAACCCTTACCGGGAACCCTAGAATAGCTTTGCCTTTAACTTGTCGCACTTAGCTTACTAATGTCCCAGTGTAAAGATACGGGGCATAACAATATATATATATTGTCATATCCCGTATTTTGTACATTGGAATAATCCGAGTTAACTATGAAAAGTTAATGATAAGAGTATTCCGGGATACGAGATTGAGATTTTTGACCTTCAATTTTGTTTTAAGGCATAAGTTGCTTACAATTTTACTGGCATGAAATATTAAGGAAAATTTGGGTTTAAAAGTGAATTATGAAAAGTTATTAATTTTTCATGAAATAGCCATGTTGGCCGTGTGAGGTGGTGTGTGTCACGACCCAACCCCGGGGGCCGCGACTGGTGTCCTATATGGACACCCATACATACCCACCTGACAGATCCAGCACCAAGCAGCTAAATTCCGTTTCGACATACATAAATCCATACAGATGTAAAATACGTCGCGCGAACATATATATATACACATACCTGAACTTGTACATAAGCCGTTAGGGCTAACATAATAAAGCGAGAATTACTCAACTCGCGGACTCGTACTTGCTTACCAAACGGTGACAACCCACGGCCACAAACATGTCTACGAGGCCTCTAACATACGAGACGAGAATCAAAAGACGGGACAAGGCCCCGCCGTACCCAAATAACCAAAGGTACGATGTATATGAACAACGAGAAGATATATACCAAAAGTATCGGCTCGGATCAAAGGGAGAAGCTCCTCGGATAGACCGATGTCCTAAGCGGTGAGCGTATCACGCGGCGTACGTGTGCACAACGGGCATGTGCGCGACCCCCGAAAGAACGGGGGTCGATGCGAAGGTGTGCCGAGTATGTAAACGCGAGAAATATAACATACATAATCATAATGATCGAGAGTCAAATATGCAAAATCATATCGGACGAGAATCGGATTCGTAGCGGAGTCGGACTTACGAGTGTGCAGAGACGGGATCGTAATATGTCGAGTTTTAGGGAGTGTGGTGACGGAGTTTCGGTACGGACTAGAGGTACGAAATGTGGGCGACGGAAGCACCATGCAAAGCGGGTACACGGTATGATTACAAATCGTCCAACGAGAATCCGAGGTACGGAGGCGTAACGGACGGATCCTCGGACGGAGCCGGAACTCGGAGCGCGGACGGACGGGAGAGAGTCCGAATCGGACGTACGAAGTAACGACGGACGGACGAATCGAGTCCCGAATGGACATGCGAAATGTGACGAGACGGATCCTTATCCAAATCGAGTTCGAGATCATACGTGCGAGTCATAAGCATATACGGACATACATATCATAAATCGGATCCGGGCCGCTGTAAGGGGACGCGGTAACGAACCCGGCCCTCGTAGTACGGGGACGCGGTGGACGACGAATCATATCAAATGCCATCACGGCCGCCATCCCCATAATATCACATAATCGAATCATAATCGGATACGAGACGGATCCGGCCCGCACATCGAGGGACGCGGTGGTGAACGCGGTGAAGTGCACGAATCACGGAACTCCGGCCCGGGCGCGATGAAGGAAGCATTGGGGCATCCACGAACGGATCCATGAGAAACCATATGCATACGGACCAATATTCGGACTCAACGAACCGAAATAGTCCGGACGGTAGGTCAAATCGGAGTAGTCAGATTATATCGGAACAGAGTGTCCAGAATCGTTCCAGATGTCAGAATAATGTCAAGATTCAGAAAGATAGTCATAATACTTATTAGTTAGCGGACGGAAACATAACTAAGAATTATCTATGAAGAACGAACGAGAAATAAATCAATTTGAGCCATACGAGAAGTATCAGAGTTTTGTGGGCCCTCCTCGGACCCGATCACAGTGATATACATAAATGATGGATAAAAATCTTAGGGGTCGTCCCTAATCATTGTAGGGTGTTCTAACTCCATTTATGGAAATTACATACCTGTAGTGTGTTTTATCGACAAAAGGTGAAGAAACGTTTCAATTTCTTGAATGGTTTTGAGCTATTTTCAATCTCGAGTGTGAGAAGCAGAAGTGCGATTGAGGCTCGCTTTCAAGCCTATTACACTTAGAACATGCCAACGAATGAAGGGCAAGACTTTACATACCTTTGTTGTGCCTTACGCCCGTCCAATTTCAATTCCCGTTTCGTCAAAAATCTGCAAATGGTCACCTTTACCAGTTACTATTCATGAGAGTTAACATTTCACTCTTGGGTTTATACTTAGCTACCGAAATTTCGGTAGCACCTCCCCTATAAATGTGACGCCCCGAGAATTTGACTCGGCTCAGAATAACCAACAACAAGCCAACGACAACAACAAGTACTACAAAACACAATATAATACAACTAGTCTTCTTCTTACATAATGCAATCGCTTTCATTCCGACTTCAAATTTCAAACCATCACCATCGTACTCACATTCATTACTAATCAAAATCATTACAATGCCATACGGAAGCGTTTCATAATATTTCTACAATATATATACGAAGTATACAAAATATACAAACTTTCCAACATAAGGCCTAATTCTTCCAACACTTCCAAATCAATGCAAACTTACATCATTTTTTCCTCTTTTTTAGATTATAAAAATCATAACAACACATCTAACATATCAAACAAAACAATTCATCACTATCTCCAATTCTTCCATAGCCACGGCCAACATCCATATTTTCCAACTCAACCTAATTTATTCAACTTTCATTTCCAATATAAATTTCACAACAACCACAACTATAATACAACACAAAATTCAACCTAACTTCCATGCACAACCATGCACACACACACGGCCATATGTATATATACACACACACGGCTCACACACCACAATTCACAATTCCATGCTTTTCATTCAATTCCACATACCATAACATATATATAACCTTCCATAACACAATAAAAACATGAAATCCTTACCTTTTCCAATAAGTCCTCCTTTCCACCAACGTCACTTTCCTTGAACTAATTATACCAACTTGTAGAGCACCTTGAGCTTAGTAGGAATATAAGAAAATTACAATTTTTGGAACCAAGATTGAAGGGCTAGGAATTTTTTCTTTTCTTTCCTTTCTCTTTTCTCTTTTCTTTTCTCTAGAGCCGACGGCTCCTCTTCTCTTTTTCTTGATTTCTTTTGATTTTTCTTGAAATTTCTAGACATGTCATGCATATATATATAATTGAAGCACATGACCATCACATGCCAACTTAATGGGTTGGGCCAAGGCCATATGGCCGGCCACCCCTCTCTCTTGGGCCTAAATTTCCTTTTTTTTTTTAGCCCAATAACTCATGAATCATATTTTGCAAATTCCCGAAACAAATTTCCAAAATTCCAATTTTTGCCCATAGGCCTTCTCCATTGTTTTCCGCATTCAAACTTCCATAACCGACATGCACATACTAAGAAAAATCCAAACTTGACCTCATTCCTTACAAGTCAAGGTAAATTCCAAGTTTTCCAAATACGCAAAATTGCCGGATGTAACATCCTCCCCCCCTTTAAAACATTCGTCCTCGAATGTTAAATTAGTCTTATAGGTTCTACAAACACTTCGGGGGAAGGTCTTCCTGCCAATTACATACTCACGCTTGATCGAAGAACTTGTAAAGGCCTTCATTTTCCAACTTCATCCATCTCTCTACGATATCACCGCGTTGGGGCTGTTCGGGGTCCTTATTAGTCTAACGGTCCGTACGATCTTAGATCGGATATAGAGCGAACAGAGTCTTTGTCGGAGGGAAGGTCGGAGAGTATGTCAGATGAAGTCGTATCCGGAATCAGAAGTACAGAAGCGTAGCAGACAGAATCGTAATCATACGTTATATCAAACGGATTCATAATCAGAGTCAGATGCACAGAAGCATATCGGACAGACCCATAATCGGAGTCAGATGTACTGAACTATATCGAACAGAATTATAATCGGAGTCGGACGTACCGAGGTATATCGGACAGAATTATGATCAGAGTCAGACGTCTTCGAGTATATCGGACGAAGCGGATCGGTAATCGGAATACGGAGGTGTAATGGACGATTTCATCAAAAACGGGGTGCGGATGTATAGCACAATCACGTTCGGACTCAAACCACTTCCATTCATCTCGGGGTCTTACGAAATTTCTCTATCATGGTGTTTCACCACTTACTCATATATATATTTTTTGAATCCTTCCCCGGGGGTCACCCGCGGAATTATCCCGACCTTAGCACGGCTTAATTTGACATTTCCATGCGTTTTAATGCGTTAGTACTAGTAGAGTTGCGTCGGCTAGCCCACGACCTTTGTCACGCAATTTAGGGCGATTGGGATTTTAGTAAATTTTCGAAAAAATTTTTCGTAGCGGGTCCCATCTCGGTTTAAACCATACAATTATCATATCGATACTTCGGAATTCCCAATGTCCATTTCTATACGTATATGCAATTGTCTCAAATGGTTTTATCGGTTTGGGTTCTTACTTTACCCTTGTTAACACACAGGAAAGGAAAATTACGTAGTACAATAGAATACAGATCAATCAATGCACATGCTTTTCGAGGAAAGGTTAATAATATACACAGGTCTGCGCATACGGTGGCGCTGCGGGTTCGCAGGCTGGTCAAAGCATATACGCGGTTCGAAGGACCGGCGGAGCTGTGAACCCCGCCGCGACCTGCGCGCGACTGCTGGTGCGGCACATCTCGCCCGTGGGGGCGCCAGCTGCGAGGGAGAAGACGAGCCGACGCGGCGACCCGAGGGCCGGGCTGGATCGAGCCTCCCTTGTACGGCACTCCACTTACTCGGTGATCTGTGCCGCCGTAAAAACGAGCACTTTGGCCAGACAACACTCCCCCGGATGGGGCTTCCCGCCAATAAGTACCTAGGGCATGGGTGGCACGATTGACCCGAACCCTACTCGGCCGCGGGCACGATGCTGGGAACTGCGGCCGCCTCCAAACGGACCTGCGCCATCAAAACGTCTGCCGGCAGACTGTGTACCCCGGCCTGACGGAGGAAAAGATCTATCAGACTGCTGCCGAGGCCATCCGCCTCGGGAATCTCCAGGATACCCCGCCGGCGACCCGGCCGCTTTGGGCCGCCTCATCTGCGGGTCTACCGGACGGTCGCCTTATGCGGTCCTCACACCACGTGCATGTGCACAACCGGCGATGTCCATACCGCTGCTTGTTGCCATCGCCATGCAACAAATAACCAAATAGAGGTCCAGCCCATCACGTACCGGTGCGTCCGATCCTCCATATCGGCCTACGATCGTCGGCGCGTAACGGGCCGGAAGAATCAAACTCCAAATTATACTCACGAACACTCCGACCCCTGCTCGCGATGCGCAAAAACCGGTCAACTCTCGCACGTCGCAGCTCCGGTGGTAAAAAGTGGCGGAGGAAGGCAGTCGTAAATTCATCCCATGTGGGCGGGGAGCATTCTCACCCCTGGATAGCCCCCAGGACTCATGCCAATTAAGGGCGACATCTCGTAATGCGCGTGCGCAAGCTCGACGGACTCGGTCTCTGGCCGGACCGGTCTCAATGAGCGCGCATGGCTCTGCCGACAAAAATCATGGGGGTCCTCGTCGGGTTTAGACCCAAAAACTCGGAGGACCGCATGTCAGAACTCACGAACCCTCGGGCTATCACGCCTATCATCCGTCATCATCACCTCTCCGCCCGCGTCCGCGGGCTTTGTCTGCCCCACTATCGTCGTCAATAGCTGTACTGCTTCCCTCAACGTCCTGTCCTCCGCCCCGAGCCGGGAGGGCGGGCGGGGCGGCCGAGGGCTGCTCCGGCCTCATACGGTGGCGGGGTGGCCGAACCCTCCGGCGGAAGCACACACGGCGTAGCATGGTACGAGCCACTAGTAACTCTCGGGCTCGGCTAGTCCTCATCCTTGTCTGCACCGCTTTGCCCTTCTGGGCGGCCGTCGCCTTTCGGAGGCATCGCTGAAAACATAACATTTCGTCAGAAGGGAAAACATCCTGATAACACAGCTCTAACGCACGATCTAAGATCCAAAGAAAGGGTAACATAACATCCTAAATGTCCTGTAGCCTCCTGTCTATAGATGTGGTGCACGACACACCGATAAACAGGACTCTACTGGACACGACCTGCAGACATTCCGAGGACTGACCGCTCTGATACCACTTTTGTCACGACCCAACCCCGGGGGCCGCGACTGGTGTCCTATATGGACACCCATACATACCCACCTGACATCCGGCTAATTCCGAGCGGTAAATTCCGTTTCGACATACATAAATCCATATATATGTAAATATATATATATAATATATATATATATATACATGTACACGAACTTGTACATAAGCCGTTAGGGCTAACATAATAAGCAGAATTACTCAACTCGCAGACTCATACTTGCTTACCAAACAGTGACAACCCACAACCCACAAACATGTCTACAGGCCTCTAACATACAGAACAGAATCAAAAGACGGGACAAGGCCCCGCCGTACCCAAATAACCAAAGGTACAGTGTATATGAACAACAGAAGATATATACCAAAAGTATCGGCTCCGGATCAAAGGGAGCTCCTCAGATAGCGTGACCGATGTCCTAAGCGGTGGCGTATCACGCGGCGCGTGCACCGCGGGCATGTAGCGCGGCCCCCGAAGAACGGGGGGGTCGATGCGAAGGTGTGTACCGAGTATGTAAAGCGAGAAATATAACATACATAATCATAATGATCGGAGTCAAATATGCAAAATCATATCGGACGAGAATCGGATTCGTAGCGGAGTCGGACTTACGAGTGTGCACGAGGGATCGTAATATGTCGGTTGGGAGTGTGGCGGCGGGTTTCGGTACGGACTAGAGGTACGAATGTGGGCGACGGAAGCACCATGCAAGCGGATGCACGGTATGATTACAAATCGTCAACGAATCCGAGGTACGGAGGTGTAACGGAGGCGGATCCTCGGAGACGAACGGAGACTCGGGAGGCGTCGCGCGGACGGAATCGAGTCCGAATCGGACGTACGAAATGTGACGGACGAACGAAATCGAGTCGGGTGGACATGCGAGAAATGTGACGGACGGATCCTTATCCAAATCGAGTTCGGATCATACATGCGAGTCATATAAATATACGGACATACATATCATAAATCGAGATCCGGCCGCGGCCAAGGGACGCGGTAACGAACCCGGCCCTCGTAGTACGGGACGCGGTGGACGAACGGATCATATCAAATGCCATCACCGGCCGCCATCCCCGTAATATCACATAATCGAGATCATAATCGGATACGGACGGATCCCGGCCCGCACGTCGAGGGACGCGGTGGTGCCTGCGGTGAAAGTGCACGAATCACGGAGAACTGGCCGGGCGCGGTGAAGGAAGCATTGAGGCATCCACGAACGATCCATGAGAAACCATATGCATACGGACCAATATTCGGACTCAACGAAATCGAAATAGTCCGGACGGTAGGTCGAATCGAGTAGTCGGATTATGTCGAGACGAGTGTCCGAGAATCGTTCCGGATGTCGAGATAACGTCAAGATTCGGAAAGATAGTCATAATACTTATTAGTTAGCGGACGGAAACATAACTAAGAATTATCTATGAAGAACGAACAGAAATAAATCAATTTGAGCCATACGAAAGTATCGAGTTTTTGTGGGCCCTCCTCGGACCCGATCACGGTGATATACATAAATGATGGATAAAAATCTTAGGGGTCGTCCCTAATCATTGTAGGGTGTTCTAACTCCATTTATGGAAATTACATACACCGTAGTGTGTTTTATCGACAAAAGGTGAAGAAACGTTTCAATTTCTTGAATGGTTTTGAGCTATTTTCAATCTCGAGTGTGTGAGAAGCGAGAAGTGCGATTGAGGCTCGCTTTCAAGCCTATTACACTTAGAACATGCCAACGAATGAAGGTCAAGACTTTACATACCTTTGTTGTGCCTTACGCCCGTCAATTTCAATTCCCGTTTCGTCAAAAATGCGCAAATGGTCACCTTTACCGATTACTATTCATGAGAGTTAACATTTCACTCTTGGGTTTATACTTAGCTACCGAAATTTCGGCAGCACCTCCCCTATAAATGTGACGCCCCGAGAATTTGACTCAGCTCAGAATAACCAACAACAAGCCAACGACAACAACAAGTACTACAAAACACAATATAATACAACTAGTCTTCTTCTTACATAATGCAATCATTTCATTCAAGACTTCAAATTTCAAACCATCACCATCGTACTCACATTCATTACTAATCAAAATCATTACAATGCCATACGGAAGCGTTTCATAATATTTCTACAATATATATATACGAAGTATACAAAATATACAAACTTTCCAACATAAGGCCCTAATTCTTCCAACACTTCCAAATCAATGCAAACTTACATCATTTTTCTCTTGTTTAGATTATAAAAATCATAACAACACATCTAACATATCAAACAAAACAATTCATCACTATCTCCAATTCTTCCATAGCCACGGCCAACATCCATATTTTCCAACTCAACCCAATTTATTCAACTTTCATTTCCAATATAAATTTCACAACAACCACAACTAAAATACAACACAAAATTCAACATAACTTCCATGCACAACCATGCACACACACACGGCCATATGTATATATATACACACACACGGCACACACACACAATTCCATGCTTTTCATTCAATTCCACATACCATAACATATATATAACCTTCCATAACACAATAAAAACATGAAATCCTTACCTTTTCCAATAAGTCCTCCTTTCCACCGACGTCACTTTCCCGCCAAACTAATTATACCAACTTGTAGAGCACCTTGAGCTTAGTAGGAATATAAGAAAATTACAATTTTTGGAACCAAGATTGAAGGGCTAGGAATTTTTTTTTTCTTTTCCTTTCTCTTTTCTCTCTTTTCTCTCTAGAGCCGACGGCTCCTCTCTCTTTTTCTTGATTTTTTTCCTTTTATTTTTCTTGAAACTTCTAGGCATATCATACATATATGTATATATTATGAAGCACATGACCATCACATGCCCACTTAATGGGTTTGGGCCAAGGCCATATGGCCGGCCACCCCTCTCTCTTTGGGCCTTAATTTCATATTTTTTTTTGAGCCCAATAACTCATGAATCATATTTTGCAAATTCCCGAAACAAATTTCCAAAATTCAAATTTTTGCCCATAGGCCTTCTCCATTGTTTTCCGCATTCAAACTTCCATAACCGACATGCACATACTAAGAAAAATCCAAACTTGACCTCATTCCTTACAAGTCAAGGTAAATTCCAAGTTTTCCAATTACGCAAAATTGCCGGATGTAACAGTGTGGTTCCCACACATGGTTTGGCCAAATTTAATTCATCCAAGCCATGTGTGGGCCATGGTACACATGGATGAATTGTGTATGTATATATTAGATGAGGAGAAAGACAAAATCATCATCTTTTTAACTCTAGAAATATGAAGAAACATGGAAAAAAAAAAAAGGGGAAGCATATTCGGCCAAGGGCTGGCCGAATGGATGCCAAGAAAAATTGAAGAAAAAAAATATTTTCTTCTAGTATTCCAACCAATTGGAAGTTCTTTATTAATGTGCTTAAAAATTGACAATCATGTTGTTACTTCATAATTTAAACTCACGTTGACAGTATTATATTTCGTATTTTCGTACGTCGGATTATTTGCAAAGGCGAGGTGGGGCCCACACATTGAGATTTTTTGGGACATGCGACAATTTATATGAATCACATATGTGAAGTTAAACATAACTCAAGAAGGACCCTTGAGCCAAATCAAAGTTGAAGTCCTCCAAACAAATATTTTTAAGTAACGTTTTCAGGTGATCTGACTTCGAGGGCCAGAAACGGTATTATAAGTTTGAAATTTGGGAAAATACCAAAGATAGAAGTTGTAGATAATTGAATTATGTTTCTAACCATCGGTCTTGGGTCCACAGGTGACATTGGGATAAGGAGATATGGACGTTTTAATGCGGAAAGGTCAGTGGGTCAGGCCCAAACCGGGCCCAATCGGGTTAGGCCCATGACCCATGCCTATTTAAGTGAAATTTCAGCCCTTTCCTCTCATTTTTCAGACCAAGAACACCTGAAAATTCTGGAAAGAGAGTGAGAAGAGCCTTGGAGAGAAGAAAAACCAATTTTGACCAAAATCGAGCCCCGAATTCGAAGCCCATGAAGAGAAAAGTGTTGTACAACTGCTTGCGGCTTGTCTTCAATTTGAGCTAAAAATCAACCAAGGATGTTATATCCCGTATTTTGTACGTTGAAATATTTTAAGTTAGTTGCGACAAGTTAAGGACAAGGCTATTTTTTGATTTGGTGTAATGTATAAGTTGTTTATGAATTTTATTGGTATGGAATAATAAGAGAAATTAGGGGCCAGAAGTTGAAATAAAAATTTCATGAAAAGGCCAAAGTGGTCGTGTGTTAAGGTGGGACCCACATATTTGGGATTTTATAAAGGACATATGAAGAGATATATGAGTAGTACATGAAGTTGAGCAAGTCCTAAGAAGGACCCATAAGCTAAAAATGAGTGTAAGCCTCGAAAGGGACGATTTAAAAAAACGTCTTCGGTGATGCGACTTGAAAGGGCCAAAGTGGTATTATGAGTTTGGAATTTGGGAAAACTCCCGAATGAAAGTTGTAGATAATTGAAATATCTTTCCAACCATGAGCCATGGGTTCATAGGAGACATCGGGATAAGGAGAGATATGGACGTTTTAAGGCGAAGGTCGAGGCGCGAGCCGGTGGATTCGGCCCAACCCGATTCCAAGTCGGGTCGGGCCCAATACCTATACCATTTAAGTGAAATTTTACAGCTTTCTCCTTCATTTTTCAGACCAAAACATCCAGATTTTCAGAGATGGAGAGAGAGAGAGAGAGAGGTAGAGAGAGAAACCAAATTTTGACCCACAATCTAAAGCCCCCGGAATCGCGAAGCTCATGAAGAGAAAAGTGTTGCACGTTACGTTGCCTTCAATTTGGGCTAAAAATCAGCCAAGAAGAAGAGGTGACGTCTTTGGCTGCATACTTAAGGTAAGACTAAGGTCCCTTTTTCATTGTTAACAAGTTTAATTAGAGTTTTAACGGATTAGAACGGAGAAAATAGTGTTATAAACTAGTTTGTTATTTTGTTGAGATTTATGGATTAAGGGGCTGTTTTATTTATGTGGGTTAAATGGTTGGAATTAGCTGTGTTATGCATGTTTTGAATGTGTTGTAATGTGTAAAAATGGATAGAAATCATGATATGTTGCGTGTTGAAGTTGAGCCGTGTAGTGGATGTTTTGTAGAATATGATGAACTAATTTTATTTAGTGTTTTGGTTGTTGTTGTTGTGGATTATATGATGATAATGAAAACTTAATGATGTAAGTTGAAGTGGAAAACGTATATGTTTGTTTTAGAAGCTAATGTGAATTTAATGTAGTTTCTTGAATTGATGAAAATGATGTTGTTAACATGCGGATTATTGATGTAGTTTATGAATTTGGAAGAAAGAAATGTGTTGTTGTTGTCCCTATGGGAATTGGAAGGTTTCGGGTGGCTTTGCACATTGGTTGGGCCGTTTGAATATTGTGTGGATTGTTTGAAATGTTCTTGAATTTTGTTTGAATGGTTTCGGATTGGTATTTGAATGTATGAGCATTGGAGTTGGCTTAATTGTAGGTGGTGATTTGAATGTAAATGAAATGCCGTCGAAGTATATAGAAAAGAGTTACTAATGTTAGAATGAGTTTTGAATCACTTGTTGATGTTGCTAGTTTGGTTGTTGGCATTGTTGTTGATGAATTTGGCGAGTTGAATTCTCGGGGGTTGTTGAATTTACGGGGGAGAATCTTTGCCCAAATTTACGTAAATAAAGTGCTAGCCTAGAATTGGATTCCTAAGTGCGTATGACTAATGTTTGGCGTCTAATGATGTTATTGTAGCTTTTGGAGAAGCCAAGACGTAAGCTTAGATTAATCTAGGAAGCGGACGAGGTATGTAAAGCCTAACTTTTCTTTCTTTTGGCATGTCCTAGTGTAAGTACGAGTCTCGGGGGAACTTCATTCTTAAGATCCGAGCACGTATACGATTCTTATTTACTTCTTAATGTTAACGTCCTTAATATGGTCAACTTATGGTTCTTAAGTCTTTTGTACAATTGGATTTCAAATTTTGCATAAAGAATGTGGTTTTTAAAGGATTCTACAACTACGAACAACCGTAACTTTCATAGACGAGCTCGGATCGCCTCGAAACGTTCGCGGGAGATTCTATAATGGATAAGGTCTCAACTTGCATAAATGGACCCGGATTGGTTCGATACTCGTCCGTGGGCCACGAGACTCTCCTTTGTGTGAAACTAACGACTTTTGAAAGGATTTAGTGTATCGATCGCCTTAACCCTCGAGCGGCGATTACTTATTTCTCTAACGAGTTTATAATGACGATTATGCCCCTAATTTCCAAAGTTACTTCATATAATTTAACACGTATTTATGAGTCCTACGATTCTATTTGATATGCTTTCGAACGTCATTCGGAGGAAACTTGATTTGACTATCGTCTTGGTTTGAAATGATAATTCACTTTGATTATTTTATGAGTTTTTGAAAAGTGTTTTAAGCGCATATAGTCTCCCATGAATGCTCGTGCATATGGTTACTATATCCTTCACCGAGTCCGGGCCGGTTATGTTTCATGCGCACTTTGATATATTCCGGAGTATGATGTGTCCGGTACGCCGAGTCCCCTTTGGCCGGGTACCGTGTATATTTGGCGTTATGGGGTGTTACGGTGTTATGATGTGATATGATATGTCGGGTGTCGGAGATATGAAATCTTTTGGAGTATGATGTGGCGTGGCGCCAACGACAGGCGGGCTACCACCGTTCTAAGAGCCTTATGCATGATTTGTATTTTTATGAGTAAGCATTTGGATATTTTGAATATTGCATTTACTTTCTGTACTTCTGGTTTGACTATGATCCGGTTTACTATATTTCATGCCTTGCATACTCGGTACATATTCAATCATGACCCCACTTTCTTCGAGAGTGCGTTTCATACCGCGCGGTATAGGTACTCATTTTGGATGATCCACAACTTAAGTTCTGTTCGAGGACTTGGAAGCGCTCCAACATTGCAGAGCCTATACTTTGATCTGCCACACATTGTGTATATATATGCATATGTTTGTTCACGGGTACGGCGGGGCCCTATCCTGTCATATGATTACGGTATGCTCCTTAGAGGGTCTGTAGACATATATGTGTGGGTTATGGGTATTCATATATGTGTGGGTGATTTGTGATTTGGACGTCCCCCTATCGTTGCGATAGCGATATGTATATTGTGATTTGTGACTTCGGGGTGACGTTCTACACTATAACGTGGGGGCTGCATGCTTAAGGTATGAATACGGTTCCTTTTCATTGTTAACGAGTTTATTTAGAATTTTAACGGATTAGCACGGAGGGAATAGCTTTGATAAATTCGTTTGTCGGTGTTGTGAATTATGGAAGGAGATTTGAAGAGAATTTTGGATGAAAATAAATGTATTTAACTTGTAAAATGTGAAGGCTGTTGTTATTGATGTTGTTCATATGAATTCCGACTCCTTTACGGAAATAAAATTATTAAATAGTTATATCGCAAATTTGGTTGGTTGAGAAATTTAGAAGACAGTGTGTGGGCTATTTTATGGCATACGTCGGTATTGGAAATGATGTTAATACTATTGGTATTGTTGTTTATGTTGTTGGTTACTGAATTGAGAATTCGGGCTAGGCATATAAACAAGGGAAATGCTGCCCAAATTTCTGTAGACAAATGCTAACTTATGATTGAATTCCTAAGTGCCTATAGCTAATGTTTGGTATTTATTGACGTATTGTAGATCTTGGGAGGCCGAGACTTGAGTTTGGATTAGCTTAGGAAGCGGACGAGGTATGTGAAGCTTACCCTTTCTTTCTTTTGGCATG
Source organism: Lycium ferocissimum (assembly GCF_029784015.1). Lineage (NCBI taxonomy): Eukaryota > Viridiplantae > Streptophyta > Magnoliopsida > Solanales > Solanaceae > Lycium > Lycium ferocissimum. The sequence goes on from NW_026725733.1 coordinate 15,115, forward strand.
TCTTAGTTGTAAGTAGGCTATGATACGAGCCTCGGGGTAACTCCATTCTTAAGATCCGAGCACGTATACGATTCTTTTTCACTTCTTGATGTTAACTTTCTTAATATGGTCAAATTATGGTTCTTAAGTCTTTTGTATGGTTGGATTTCAAATGTTGCATAAAGAATGTTGTTTTTAAAGGATTCTGTAACTACGAACGACCGTAACTTTCGTAGACGAGCTCGGATCGTTTCGAAACGTTCGTAGGAGATTCTATAATGAACAATATCCCCAACTTTTATAGATGGGCTCGGATTGGTTTGATACTTGTCCGTGGGCCCCGAGACTTTCCTTTGTGTAGTGCTAACGACTCTTGAAAGGATTTAGCATGACTATCGTCTTAACATTCGAGTACCGATTACTTACTTCTCTATCGAGTCTGTAATGACGATTATGTCCCTGATTTCCATAAGCTATTTCATGTGGTCGATACGTATCTATGATTCCTAAAGCCCCATTTGATGGGTTCCCGAGCGACATTCGGAGGAAACTTGATTTAACTATTGTCTTGGTTTTTAAATGATGGTTCGTTTTGATTATTTTATTGAGTCTTTGAAAATGTTTTAAACTGCATATAGTTGCTCACGACTCTGTTCGTGCATATGGTTGTTACATCTTTCGCCGAGTCCCGGGCCGGTTATGTTATCGTGCGCACTATGTTATATTCCGGTGTTATGCTGTGTTACGGTTCACCGAGTCCCTCGCTAGAGGGCCGGGTACCATATATTTGGTGTTATGCTGTGTTATGGCGTTATGATGTGTTATGGAGATCTGTCGGGTTACGGAGATATGAAATCTTCTGGTGTTATGCTGTGTTATGGCGTCAACGACGGGAGGGCGACCATATTCCTGAGCCCCCATGCATGATTTATGTTTTTAATGAGTAAGCATTTTGGTATTCTGGATATTGCATTTACTTTCTGTACCTCGTGTTCTGATTATGATCCTATTCTATCGCTTTTCATGCTTTGCATACTCAGTACATATTCCGTACTGACCCCCCCCCCCCCTTTCTTCGGGGGCTGCGTTTCATGCCGCGCAGGTACAGATACTTGTATGGGTGATCCACCAGCTTAGGATTCCTGTTCAGCTGTCTTGGAGCGCTCCCTTGTTCCGGAGCCTATACTTTGGTCCAGATTCTGTTATTGTACATATGTATATGTTTATTCAGGGGTACGGCGGGGCCCTGTCCCGTCATATGATTCTGTTATGATTCTTAGAGGTCTGTAGACATATGTGTGGGTTATGGGTACGCACTGTTCGGTTGTATCTGTGTGATTTGTGATTTGGACGTCCCCCTATACTATGATAGCCTTACCGGCTTATGTGTGATATTATCTGCTGGATTTTGACAGCGATGTGTATATATATTTGTGACAGCTTTGGGGCGACGTTTCACTTTTCTGTTTGTATAAGATCTGGTCATGCTAGCTATGGTCTGACATCTGACCTTTGTATATGTGTAAGTTGTTTGTACGTTGATTATGGTTAATGGGTGTGTGCGGGTGCCCAGCTCGGGCACTAGTCACGGCCTACGGGGTTGGGTCGTGACAGAAGTGGTATCAGAGCGGTTCGTCCTCGGATTGTCTACAGACCGTGTCCGGTAGAGTCTTGTTTATGGTGTGAAGCCGGCCACACTCATAAACAGGAGGCTGCGGGGCATTTAGGAATCAGTGACCCTTTTTCTGTCTTAGATCGTGCGATAGAGCCAAGTCATAGGAAATGGGATTCCTCGTACTAACTTTTGATTTCAGCAGAAGGATGACATCGACAGAAGAAAGTGATTGACGATCTTGGAAGTTACAAAGCACGCAGGTAAGCTAAGGTACAAAAGGTATATGTCGAATAAGGTGTTGAAGTACGAGCGAAATGTAAAGTTGAAAACCGAAAGGGAAAGTAAACAGAAAAGTGTAACAGGTTCGAGTTAGACATACGAGGTAAGTCTACCATTTTCATACTGTTGTCGATATTGGGAGCCCTGTGTGGCTGTGATATGATATGATATGTATATATATACGTGTTGGCCCTGTGAGGCACTGTTGGTATTTCCTGCGTGCAGGTTTTGAGATAGTAAGAAATACAGAGGAAACTCTGCCAAAATTTTTCAGGAAATAAAAAGAGAATGAGATATGGGTTTGTGATATGCCTTGAAAGGTCGTGTTAATAGTAAGGATAGAATATGACTAAGTTGAAAGTACGGCCGACCTTGAAAAATAAGTTAACTGCTGAATTGATGGTAAGAGTAATTAGGAGGTCGATATCAATATGGTAAAAAGAATTTGGAAAGGGTTTGTGATATTAGGAGATGATTTAGAAGAGACTGGCAAACCTTGATAGAGTGTTATGTTAAGGTACCAACTGAATTGATAAGCGAGGATAAAGTATGACGAGTTTATAGTTAGAAGAAATAATAGTACGAGTGAGCCAAGAGTACGAGAGGAAAAAAAAAGAATTGTGACGGATACGAATGTATGGATAGGACGACTTGTGAAATATTAAGAATAAGACCGACCGAAAAGGGTGAAGGGCTAAGGAGTGTTACACTATAAGGTTGATTACGAACAGGATATTATGTGAATATAATAAGGATTGTTATGAAATTGAGCAAGGTCTAGTGAGGAAGCGACTACAAGATATGATGTGATCTATGTGATTAAAGTATAAGGTGAGCTATTGAAAAAAAAAAAGGGGGGGGGGGGGATTTATAAAGTCCTTTTATAGGGAAAGTTCGGAATAGAGATTACGGGATAACGGGAACGGTAGCGAGCACAAAAAAAAAAAAGGGGAGAAGGGGTTAATTGGAAGAAAGAGATGAAAAGAAAAGCGGGCGAGATAACGGTGCGAGAATAGATGATAATACGTGTAGTCGAGAACACGGGTAATATTAGTGACGGAACCGTGAAAGACCAAACTATAGAAAGATGAGCAACGAGGTAGAGTGAGTGCTAGGAAATGACGGTACGATAAGAACAAATAGGGATGAACGGAATATGAATTGAAAATGAGAAAGGGATTATGTAGGAGTAGTATTTTCGAAAGATATAAGGGTATTATAAAATTTCTCGTGCGCGAGAAAAAGAAGGATGGACATAGACTGGAGAAATATGGTAAGGGGATACTAAGGGAAGCACCCAAGATAGACGTAATTGAATGAGTACGAATATGGAACGAAAAGGGAATACATAGTTGTGAATTCAAGGGTGTAATACGACGACACGGTGATAAGACAAGACCATTATAGGAGACGAACCTAGTATGTTTTTGAGTAAGTTAGAAGCCTGTGTTGGTTACACAGTAAGGGTAAAAAAAAAGGCATAAAGCATAAAGGGGTGTTTGCGTGCACACGATTCCACCTCGAAAATAACGGAATCTTTAAGCGACAAAGACGGTAGGCTTAAGGAACGATGGTGCAGTATAAGTTCATCAAAAGAAACAGATGATATAGGTTGAGATAAAGATACTACTCCAAGAGAACTTTGGACACTTATCGTTGGAATATGAGTGCCATCTAACGGAGAACTTGGAATGACTACGAGTATTAAATAATTACCGATTGGAGTAAGAGACCCTTTCTAATTCGGCGGGAGATGCGTTATGAGAACGTTTTGAAATCTGTTAAGACTTCAATTTACTCCATATTAGGTGATGAAGGTCATGCGGTGAGGTGGACGCGATCATACTAGCATTGGCTCATCGTATTTCATCATAGTCCCAAAGTTAAGCGTCTGGAGTGGGAGAAATTTTAGGATGGGTGACCCCCTGGGAAGTAAACTAAAAGTCTTATAAAGTCGGACATTGGAGAGCCAAATGGGAAGCTAGGGTAGCCTAAGAGAAATCGAGTATACAGAGTGGGCAGAACCTTAAGAGGTCGCGTAGGACATCATCTCGTGCATTATAGAGCAATCGAACCAAGATGGTAGAAAAAGAAAGAAGGTGCATTACGAGCTTTATAAGCATGTAATCGACGTTGTGGGGTAAGTTGAATAGTGTTTGGAGATATGTTGTAAACAAGATGGTAGCAATTATGTATACGTGTGTATATGATATCCCGTACATGGCTATATTGAATCCCAAATCGACGTTGTGACATATTGGAAGGCATTAATCGGACGAGGTAAATGAAGTTCAAGTGAAAGAAAATAAAATGGCACAAATGTTATAAGGCAAGGTAAGAACATGCCGAGTCATTTCATATCTAGCGGTCACTACAATCGTAAAAGCTTGGATTTTGGAGAAAATGTTCTAAGATAATGATATTTGGAAAAGAAAGAAATAGTGAGTAGATGGTAGGTAAAGTGACCAAAATGTTATCATATGGGAAAAATTTCGCGAACACCATCCCCGAGAAAACTCAATTTTTAATCAGGGGGAGTTAAAGCCTCCAAGAGAGACGACGGGCAAAAGCAATCTCGCCAACAAACTAATTTATATACCATAAAACAACGAGAAAACTATAAACACAATCGCTTCAACACAACACTTTATGACCCTTCTCCATAACTATTTTCGTTTTTAAAGCTTGCTAGACCTTAAAATAAACTCAACACAAGAGGGATGAATAAAATACCTTATACTTGAAGAAACTCAGCCACATAAATTTTCTCCAACGCCACACTTGAGTAGAAAGAAGAACATAGTTTGGCGAAATCTTGTTAGATTTATCAAACTATAATATGGAGAGAAAGAAATTTTAGAAGAGGTGTGAGGTTGAAGAACCTCCCCATGTGGGGCCCGCGGTTTCTCTTTATTATTTTTTGGCAGGTCTCTCTCTTAAAATGGCCATAACTTTTGATTCCGACAAGTGAGACAAAAGGATAGTATAACCACGACGAGGAATGAGAAGTAAAGGAAAGAATGATTACTACCCATATATCTCTTTATATGTACAACGATGTATCCTCGGATGATTTCTAACTCTCGAAAGATATATATACATTCTCATACTCGTGATCGTGAAATTCCCGTTTTGCCCACGAGGCCCTTTCTAATTGGATATCTAAAAATTTCCATACTACTCATTCCTAACCAACTTGTACATTAAAATAATTTTGGGAGATGGTCATTCCCCCCTTAATAAAGGGGGGGGAATAACGAACAAACTAAAAGTCTTATAAGACTTGAAAGAGATTAAGGCGTTCTCATGCCCCGAGGAAAGGGAAATTTATTAGATATGTTGTAAACAAGATGGTAGCAATTATGTATACGTGTGTATATGATATCCCGAAATATTGAATCGCCAATACAAGGAAAAGTGAAAGAAAATAAAATGGCAAAATGTTATAAGGCAAGCATGCCGATTTCACTATGGGTAAGATAATGATATTGGAAAAGAAAGAAAGTGAGAAAAGTGACCAAAATGTCGGGAAAAGAATTTCCGTAAAGCCTCCATGTATTTGGATAAAAATTTGAGGGGTTGTATGTAGTAAGGAACAAAAGAGGGTGTGGTTAAAGAACGAGCTTCGACAAGTAAGACAAAAGGATAGTAACCACGCTAAAGGAATGATTGGGCTGTAGATGCTGTTTCTAACTCTCGAAAGATAAGTGCCGAAGATGGTGGATATCTAAAAAGTATTGAATTAGAACCCCCTTAATATTTAGACTTGAAAGATATTAAGGCGTTCTCATGCCCCGAAAGGGAAATTTATTAGCTTGGACTCGAAACGATCGCCAATACAAGGAAATCGAAGACACGTATACTTGTGTTATGAGAGAATCGTAAGCCATGTTTTTTGGGTTGTATTGTAAGATGTGAGGAAAGGTTAAAGAAACGATTGTGGCGTAAAAGCTAAAGGAATAGTTGTGGCAAGAGCCCAAGGATTTAGTTTGAACTCGAATTATGAGTTGCCATGTGTAGGCGGATGCAGAACATTTCGTATATACATACTTTGGATCGACGGAAGTAGGCTGTGTTGTTGATTTCAGAGGTAGCTGAGATGATCATTTTCCACTTGTTGAGTTTGCTTATAATAATAACTACCATTCTAGCATCCAGATAGCCGTACGAGGCTGTCTATGGCAAGGAGTGCAGGTCACCGATTGGGCGGTTCGATGTTGGCGGAACTAAGTTAATTGGCCCAGATAGGATTCAACAAGCTATTGATAAGGTGAAGCTTATTCAGGAAAGGTTCTTGGCAGCCAGAATCGACAGAAGTTATATGCAGAAAAATCGACGTCGACATTTAGAGTTCCAAATTGGCGATTGAGTATTTCTGAAAATGTCACCCATGAAGGGTGTTATGAGATTCGGCAGAAAAAGGGAAGCTAAGCCCGAGGTATATTGGACCTTATTACATTGCTCGTAAGGTAAGAAGGTTGCGTGCTAAGGACGTGGCTCTTGGTAGGGTATTGTGGCGAATAATAACGGAAAGGAGATGACTTGAGAAGCTGACGATGAGATGAAGAAGAAATATGACTGGTAGATAAGGCTGCATGTTATGGTAATAAAGGAAACCCCCGAAATCCTTATAAGACCTTACGGGACTAGTTTAACATTCGAGGACGAATGTTCTAAAGGGGGGAAGGATGTTATATCCCGTATTTTGTACATTGGGATAATCCGAGTTAACCATGAAAAGTTAAGGACAAGACTATTCCGAGATACGAGATTGAGATTTTTGACCTTCGATTTTGTTTTAAGGCATAAGTTGCTTACAATTTTACTGGCATGAAATATTAAGAAAAATTTGGGGTTAAAAGTGAATTATGGAAAGTTATTAATTTTTCATGAAATAGCCATGTTGGCCGTGTGAGGTGGTGTGGTTCCCACACATGGTTTGGCCAAATTTAATTCATCCAAGCCATGTGTGGGCCATGGTACACATGGATGAATTGTGTATGCATATATTAGATGAGGAGAAAGACAAAATCATCATCTTTTTAACTCTAGAAATATGAAGAAACATGGAAAAAAAAAGGGAAGCATATTCGGCCAAGGGCTGGCCGAATGGATGCCAAGAAAAATTGAAGAAAAAAATATTTTCTTCTAGTATTCCAACCAATTGGAAGGTCCTTATTAACGTGCTTAAAAATTGACAATCATGTTGTTGCTTCATAATTTAAACTCACGTTGACAATATTATATTTCGTATTTTCGTACGTCGATTATTCGCAAGCCGAGGTGGGGCCCACACATTGAGATTTTTTTGGGACATGCGACAATTTATATGAATCACATATGTGAAGTTAAACATAACTCAAGAAGGACCCTTGAGCCAAATCAAAGTTGAAGTCCTCCAAACAAATATTTTTAAGTAACGTTTTCGGGTGATCTGACTTTGAGGGGCAGAAACCGTATTATAAGTTTGGAATTTGGAAAAATACCAAAGATATAAGTTGTAGATAATTGAATTATCTTTCCAACCATAGTTCTTGGGCCCACAGGTGACATCGGGATAAGGAGATATGGACGTTTTAAGGCGGAAAGGTCAGTGGGCTAGGCCCAAACCGGGCCCAATCGGGTTAGGCCCATGACCCATGCCTATTTAAGTGAAATTTAAGCCCTTTACTCTCATTTTTCAGACCAAGAACACCTGAAAATTCTGGAAAGAGAGAGAGAGAGAGAGCAGAGCCTTGGAGAGAAGAAAAGCCAATTTTGACCAAAATCTGAGCCCCGAATTCCGAAGCCCATGAAGAGAAAAGTGTTGTACACTGCGTTGTCTTCAATTTGAGCTAAAAATCAACCAAGGAGAAGAGTGATAACGTGGGGGATGCATGCTTAAGGTATGAATACGGTTCCTTTTCATTGTTAACGAGTTTATTTAGAATTTTAACGGATTAGCACGGAGGGAATAGCCTGATAAATTCGTTTGTCGGTGTTGTTAATTATGGAAGGAGATTTGAAGAGAATTTTGGATGAAAATAAATATATTTAACTTGTAAAATGTGAAGGCTGTTGTTATTGATGTTGTTCATATGAATTCCAATTCCTTTACGGAAATAAAATTATTAAATAGTTATATCTCAAATTTGGTTGGTTGAGAAATTTAGAAGACAGTGTGCGGGCTATTTTATGGCATACGTCGGTATTGGAAATGATGTTAATACTATTGGTATTGTTGTTGATGTTGTTGGTTACTGAATTGAGAATTCGGGCTAGGCATATAAACAAGGGAAATGCTGCCCAAATTTCTGTAGACAAATGCTAACTTAGGATTGAATTCCTAAGTGCCTATAGCTAATGTTTGGTATTTATTGACGTATTGTAGATCTTGGGGAGCCCGAGACTTGAGTTTGGATTAGCTTAGGAAGCGGACGAGGTATGTGAAGCTTACCCTTTCTTTCTTTTGGCATGTCTTAGTTGTAAGTAGGCTATGATACGAGCCTCGGGGTAACTCCATTCTTAAGATCCGAGCACGTATACGATTCTTTTTCACTTCTTGATGTTAACTTTCTTAATATGGTCAAATTATGGTTCTTAAGTCTTTTGTATGGTTGGATTTCAAATGTTGCATAAAGAATGTTGTTTTTAAAGGATTCTGTAACTACGAACGACCGTAACTTTCGTAGACGAGCTCGGATCGTTTCGAAACGTTCGTAGGAGATTCTATAATGAACAATATCCCCAACTTTTATAGATGGGCTCGGATTGGTTTGATACTTGTCCGTGGGCCCCGAGACTTTCCTTTGTGTAGTGCTAACGACTCTTGAAAGGATTTAGCATGACTATCGTCTTAACACTCGAGTACCGATTACTTACTTCTCTATCGAGTCTGTAATGACGATTATGTCCCTGATTTCCATAAACTATTTCATGTGGTCGATACGTATCTATGATTCCTAAAGCCCCATTTGATGGGTTCCCGAGCGACATTCGGAGGAAACTTGATTTAACTATTGTCTTGGTTTTTAAATGATGGTTCGTTTTGATTATTTTATTGTTATATCCCGTATTTCGTACATTGGAACAATCCGGTTTAACTATGATAAGTTAGAGACACACCCATTCCGGGATACAATGTCGAGACTTTGGACCTTCGATTTTATTTTGAGACATAAGTTGTGCATGAATTTGTTTGCATGGAGCAATTAGGAAAATTTGGGACCAAAAATGGAATAAGTGAAACTTGAAAATCATGCATTTTCCATGGTCTTAGCCGTGTGGTATTTGGAAATGGCCCACACAAAATTGTGTTCAATTTTTATTGCTCCAACACATGGTGTGGGCCAAGGTCACTTGAGTCATATTCATATAATAGCAAAAGATGATCAACTAGTCTTCATTACTCATTTCAACACTTAGAAAAAAAAAAAACAAGAAGTTGAAGAGCAAAAGAGAGCTCTCGGCCAAGGCAAGGGGAAAACCAACTTTCATTCAAGCCCTTCTAAAAATATTTTGTTGATGCAAATCCACTAAGTTGAGGCCCCTAAGTAGCGTGGAAGTGTTGTTGGAGTGATCAACCCGCTAGTTTTCATTATTGCAAACCCTAGACTACTTGTGAGGTGGAAGAAGAAAGGTAAGAATCAATCATGTTTTATGTGTTATAAAGGTTGTATGCATGTTGTAGTATGCTAAAATGGATGAAAATCATGAAATATGGTATGTTGGAATGAAGGTTGTGTATGTAGTATATGGCCGTGTGAAGTGTGTGTGTTGTGTTGTGTTGAAGCCATGAATTAATGCCTAGATAGTATGTTGATGGTTGTAGTGTGAAGAAATGAATGAGAATTATCCATATGTGCATGTTGGTATGTTGGCCGAATGTAGGCCATTTATGTGCCAAGAAATGAATTAATGTCGCTTAATGTTTTAGTTGTTGTCGTTATGAATTCTAGGTTGGAAATGAGCGTTTAATGATTCAAGTTTGATGTTGTAATTGTATATGTCACGACCCAACCCCGTGGGCCGCGACTGGTGTCCCAACTGGACACCCGTACGTACCTACCTGACCGATCTGGCATACTAAGCAGCTAATTCCGTTTAGACATACATAAATTCATACAGATATAAAATACATCGCACGAAAATATATATATACACACTTAAACCTGTACATAAGCCGTTAGGGCTAACATAATAAGCAGAATTACTCAATTCGCAGACTCGTACTTACTTACCAGAACAGTGACAACCCACAACCCACAAACATGTCTACAGGCCTCTAACATACATAACAGAATCAGAAAACGGGACAGGGCCCCGCCGTACCCAAATAACCATAGGCACAGTGTATATGAACAACAGAAGATATATACCAAAAGTATCAGCTCCGGATCAAAGGGAGCTCTTCGACAAAGAAGCGATGTCCTAAACTGGTGGCGTATCACGCGGCGCGTCTGTACCTGCGGGCATGTAACGCAGCCCCCGAAGAACAGGGGGTCAGTACGGAAAATGTACCGAGTATGCAATGCGGAAAAGTAACAAGTATAATCATAGTCAAGAATACGAGTACAGACATGTAACAGACGGAGCTATAGTCAGAGTCTGAAGTACAAAAGGTAATACCTTGTCCGAGACCTCAGAAAGCATAATGCCAAAGGATAAGTGATGCATATCAGATCATATAACGTCATATAAACATATATCGTGTCCCGGCCCTCTGATAAGGGACTCGGTAGGTGAGATCATGCATAACAAAATCATATATCATATATACAGATAACGTGTCCCGGCCCTTTATTAAGGGACTCGGTAATATGGAATCATGCATGTCAGAATCATATATCATGTATACATAACGTGTCCCGGCCCTCTACTGCGGGTCTCGGTGAATAATAATCATGTGCCATCCTGGCCACCATCCCCGTATCATCATATCATAATCATATACAGGTAACGTGTCCCGGCCCGCAAGTACGAGGGACTCGGTGAATAGTGCAGAGAAGTGCGCACGAGAACATGTCCTGGCCCGGGCTCAGTGAAAAGACATACTGTAACTTGCACGAACAGAGTAGTGCGGAAACATATGCATATAAATCCAGACTCAACCGACAAACCAAACCATAAGCCATAGAACGTACCTTTCATGAACCGCGACGGATTATGCCAGGCAAAATTTCTGAGATTGTTCGTAAATAACAAATATACCGTGGGATTCAACGGAATAGTCAGAATGTCGTTCTTTAACAAATAGGACAGTTCAAATAACAGATCATTTCCAAGGAGTCGGACGTCAATCATGGTATATATATATGCCTTTTTTTTGGGGATGGCACGATTGTCATATCAAATCATACTTCAAGAATCATAACACATATCAAAACATATTATGGACTCGTCACATTTATCATTTGACAAACGGAGCATTTATCAGAAATTTCTTTTAAGAACCGTGTAGGAACAAGTCAAACAAGGCCATAATAAGAGGTCTCGGAATCTGTGGGCCCACCTCGGGTAAATCGAGGTGGTGAACTCAAATTATGGATCATAAACCTTATGGAATCATCCATGAGAGTTTTGGGACAATCCGAGTCCATTTGTGAAGATTACATACATATGAGTCACTTTGATGACAATTTGTAAAAAAACTAGTTCACTTGCGCGGAAAGAAATGGGGACAATTTCAATCTCGGATTTCAAGAGACAGGGTCATATCTAAGGCTCGCGTCCGAGCCTAATACGTTTAAAACATGCCAAAGAATGAAAAGGAAAACTTTACATACCTTTCTTGCCCTTTACGCTTGCTAAAAATCCAATCCCGTTTCGTCAAAAATCTGTAAATGGTCACATTCACCAGTTACTATTCATGAGACTTAAAACTCCAAACTTAGGTTAATACTTGTCTATCGAAATTTCGGCAAAGACCTCCCCTATACATACAACGTCCCCGAGAGTTAAACTCGGCCAAAATAGCAACAACCAACCCAACGACAACATCAACAATCGAATTAAAACACATTCTAGCAGGAATAGTATTACTTCTTCATAATGCAATAACTTCTATTCTAACTTCACATTTTCAATCCAAAATCGACGTTTTCATATCCATCTACCCATCAAGATCACTCCAATACATTCCGGAAACATTTCATATCATTCCACGAAATATTCACAAAATATACAAAATATACAAGTTTCCCACCAAAACCATAATTCACTCAAACCTCCAAGTTTCAACATAAATATTCACAACACATTTTTATCTTTCAATTTCACTTACAACAATCACCATTTGCATCTCACAACTTCAATTCTTATAATTACATAAACTATATAAAATCGCATACTTTCCGACAACAACTTAACAACAAATTCTTCATGTTGACTTAAACCATTATTCTTCCATCTACTTCACAAGGCCTTAACAACACCATTAACATAGCAAACAAAATTAACTCATTTTCATTTTAACTTCCATACCACACGGCCAACATCTAGTTTCCCAACTTCTATCAAATTCATTCAACTTTCATTTCGAATATGAATTCCTTCATAACCACAACTAGAATACAATATAAAATTCAACTCATCTTAACTACATAGCCACACACACACACACACCACATGCACTTCACACACACACACGGCCATGCAACCACACATCACAATTTCCATAATTCTCATTCAATTCTACACACCATAACATATATATATATAACCTTCTATAACATAATAAAAATATGAAATTCTTACCCTTTTCCAATAATTTCTCCTTGCCAACACAAGCACTTCCTTGCCTTGAAAATTATACCACCTTGAAGAGGATCTTGAGCTTGATAAGAATACAAGAGAATTACAATTTTTGGACCAAGATTGAAGGCTAGGAAAAAAAAAATTTCTTTCCTTTTCTCTTTTCTTCCTCATGGCCGAATGGCCTTCTTTTTTTTTTTCTTTCCTTGACTTGTTTGATTTCTTGAAAATTCTAGAGAGGAACATATATATATATTTGCCCCCTTAATTGATCACATGTTTGGCACATGGAAAATTTATTAATTTGGTGGATTTGGGCCTTAGGTTGGCCGTCCACCTCCTCTCTTTGGGCTTCAAGTTTTCATTTTATTCTTTGAGCCCAATGGTTTGAAATCTTGTTTTGTAATTCCCGAAACTAATTTCTCAAAATTCCAATCTTGTCCTTAACCTTACTCAATATCTCCGCATCCATACTTCCATAACCGGCATACACACATTAAGTAAAATCCAAACATGACCTTATTCCTTACAAGTCAAGGTTATTCCCAAATTTTCCAAATACGCAAAAATGCCGGATATAACAGTATAGGCTGATTTGGAGGCTATTGTACATTTAATGTAATTTGTATATTGATGAGAATAGCATTGTTAGAATGTGAATTGTTGGTGCAAATCATGATTTGGAAATGAGGAATATGTTATAGTGGTGTCTCGGGTTTGGGGGCTGTTTTTGGGTAGATTGGAGCAATATTTGGATTGATGGAAATGTTGCATGAATTGATTGAAATGTCTTTGGATGTTGTTGGTATGGGTTCGGATTAGTATTTGAATGTATAAGCGTGTGAGTTGTGTTTGGGCGGCCCATCCACCGGGGCAGCCTTGTCGGCTGCGTGTGTATATGCTTTGACATGTTATGTATATTATGACAGCCTTACCGGCTTCTGCACAGTTTATGTGTTTGTATGCGTCCATTTAGAGCCACGTTTGATATTTATAGATATATAAGCCATCCGTATGTGATTCTGTTTGATAAGTGTGTTTGGGTGCCCAGCTCGGGCACTAGTCACGACCTACGGGGTTGGGTCGTGACAGAAGCCAGACCGGGATGGACATCGCACGGATTCAGGCACATGCCCAGGGTATGGAGGAGCGACACAGGGGGCGTCAGCCCGATAGGGATTATGATGAGGGCCAGCCCAAGAGGGCTAGATCTGCTGGGTATTCTGGAGAGTCTCGAGGGCGGGCGGCCTCGGCGGCGGCATAAAGCGTACACCCTTCCCGGCCCGGCCCACAGTACACCCCCACGGTTCACCGGCAGAGATCGAGGGTGCGGGATATTCGGGGGCGCCGAGCTCCGTGGGTTTCAGGCTCACAGTTGGACAGAGGTTCCAGTAGTCAGATGAGGCCGCCCAGACCTCTGTGTTCCTACTGTGGGAGGCATCACCCTGGAGAGTGTTATCGCGCCACGGGCGCTTGTTTTACTTGTGGCGGCCAGGGTCATTTCAAGAGAGAGTGTCCGTACAGGGGCGGTCCGGGAGGTGCAGCCCAGTTTACTGAGTCAGCTGCGGGTTCGTCTTCCCCTTCCATAGCTATGCACCCGATAGGGCGAGGCACGCCTGTTATAGCCCGTGTTTTGTACACTCGGATAATTCGGGATAATTGCAAGAAGTTAAAGGCAAGACCATTTCCAAAATTGTTTTAGTAGACAAGTTGTTGATGAATATTAATTATGAATATTATTAATGAGAAAATATTGAGAAAGGCCAAGGGTAAAAGGGAAATTCGCAAAAGTGGCTCATGGTAATTTTGTGGAAGGCTAGGGGTAAAATGGTAATTTCACAAAAAGGTTCAAGAGAGTTCTTGAATACTCCCTCTTGGCCGTGTGGCATGTATGGTGTGTGTCTACATTTTTATTATTTAATGGGGGGCTAATTGCAAATTATAAAAATGTGTAGACCAAAGCTTACATAAGAAGACACTTAGTCTTCTTTGTTGAATTTTGAGAAATTTCAAGAAAAAAAAAAAGAAAACTCTAGAAAAGAAAGAAGGGGGACATGTGACCATATTTGAGGGACCTAAGCATAAATATATAGAAGTGGTGGAAGATATATATATATATATATATGAGAAGTCATCTTTTAATTCAACAAAATTTGGAGAAAGAAAGAAAACAAAGAAGAAGAAAAAATTGGAGGGCCATTCGGCCAAGGCTATGGAAAATTAGCTCCTTGAATTCTTGATCAAAAAAATATTTTCTTCTAGTATTCCAACTAATTTGAAGGCCCTCATTGACATGGGAAAGTCGTTGGAGCAATTAAATCGTTCATTTGAGCAATATATGCCCTAGCCGAATGAAGAAGATGAGTGGAAAAAGGTATGTGTTCAACCTTCCTTTACATATTTTATGGATGATTTATGCATGTTGGAGTGTAAAGAAATGAATGAAGTTCATGAAAGAATGGTGTTGATGTTGGTCCGTGCATGTGTGATGTTGTGTAGGGGAGAATGAATTAATTTTATGTAATGTGTTGGTTGTTATTGTAATGTGTAGAAATGGATGAAAATTCATGCAAGCATGCATGTAGTGGTGGTGGCCGAATATAGTAGTATGTGTAGAAGTGAGGAATTAATTTTATTTAGTAGTTTGGTTGCTATTGTAATGTATAGAAATGAATGAAAATTCATGAAAATCTATGTGAGAAGTTGTTGTAACCGAATGGTAGGTGATTTGGTAAGTTATGGTAAATTGATGTAATTTGATATTCTAGTTGTTTTCATTGTGGATTATGTGGTGTTGAATGAAGGGTGTTGTTGAAGTTAACGTATATGAATGATGATGACATGTAAGGTTGTTGTGGAATTGGAAGATTTCGGGTAAAGTAAAATGTTGATTGAGTTGTTGAAAGATTATGTGAATTAAATTGAATTGAATATGAATGAAATGTTGTTAGTAAGATTGTTGGCATTGTTGTTGGTTTGGCCGAGTTGAATTCTCGGATTGTTGTTAATGGATGAATTGGGCCGAGCCATATTCTCGGGACGGTGTATTTACAGGGGAGATGCCCGAAATTTCGGCAGAATATAAGTAAATGTATTTGAAGGGTTAAGAGAGGCATATGATAATGAACCTAACAATTGCGTCAATTTTCTTGAATGTAGTGTCACGACCCAACTAGGGCCGTGACGGGAACTCGATACTTGTACCGAGCATCCCTTAACTCGCATCATATTCTCATTATCAAGTGGGCCGTAGGAACTGTGCCAAGTTTTTTTTTTTTTTTTTTTTGTTACTGAACATTTACATTAGCAGCGTCATCATAAACATAGACTAGTAAACTTTGCTATCACGTTATACAGCAATGCGAGCAATCCAAAATACGAACATCTAACTGTACACATCTGTCTACGAGCCTCTAAACATAGTACACATATACATAAGAAGGGCCGAGTGCTGTTGTGCCCGAATATATATACACACAAAATAGTACCAAAGAAGTGAGGCTCCGAACAACCGAGCGCCGCGAAGTGCTTTTCCGCGAGGCTTCTAGGAACCAAAACCGTCGCCCGCCGACTCGCGCGGCATGAAACGCAGCGTCCACAAGAAGGGACGTCAGTACGAATAATGTACCGAGTATGTAAGGCATAAATGATAACGTAGTAACTGAATATAGAGTACGAATAATAACAGGATAGATATACGAGCTTATCCCCGGTGCGTATAACTGTACATATGTATGCCCTGTAGGCAGATACCATGCAAGCTTAGCCCATTTCTCAGAACACGGTGTCCCGTATCCCCGTATACAGAAAACAGTACATTTCAGTAAACGGTATCTCTTACTTACATTCACAGACGCCGAATACATCGGCTCTCCCACCCCCTCCCCAACAGTGTCCCAACACCACATGTCATATATATCATACATCGCATATACAGACGCCGCGTACGGCTCTCCCATATCCCGCGTCCGGGCATCCCGCGTCCGGGATGGAATCCAGCTGAATCAGGTGGAAATAAACAGTTGCCCTTCCCCTTTTCCCCATGTACATTTACATATACATATACATATACATATACATATCCGTGCACATATACGGGTATCATAAGGCGAGGTTACCAATGAAAAGTGTCATTATGAGAGAAACATCAAATAGGGTCATAAGGTGTAGTTTCATCTACTTAGAACCTTTATAGCAGTCATTCCCTATAATAGAGTTGAGATATCAAGAAATCGTTTAACATTTCCATATATTCATTTTTATAGCAGAACATATCGTCAACATATCTATCGTAGGCATTTTCTCATTTCCGACTCCATCGTTATCATTATAAGATCATATTCTTCACCTTAGTCAAGGAATCATCTATGTCGTACTTATCATGGACGTATGTTCTTTCTTAGCATTATCGTTATCACGGTCATCGTAGATATCTTTACATTAGGATAGCGTTGTACCCATCGTTTGATAATCGGGACGAGGATCAAAAGTTTCCTTAGTGAGTCTACTCCAAACAAGTCAAACGAAGCGATAGGGAAAATCCGGAACAATGGGCCCACCTCGGGCCGAATGAGATAGCGTACATAATTTACATATGTTACGTGTCATGACGTTACTTATGAGGATCTTAAAGTATTCGGGTCCTCTTTATGCAAGTTCTAGAGACTTGGGAAGGTTTTTCAACATTTTGCACATGTTCAAGTTCAATTCCACTGAATGAAAAAGGGGAAACTTTAGGTGCGGATTCCGGAGAATAGGGTTGTCCCCGAGGCTCGTATTCGACTTAGTACGTCTAAGACATGCCATAGAAATAAGGGTGAAGCCTTACATACCTCTTTCCGCTCCTTTTTGCTATTCCGAATTCACGCTGCAAATCCGCCAAAATCTGTAATTTGGTCACATTTACCCAAACTTTCATTAGGGTATTTAGAGTTGGGTTTTCAAAGTAACACTTGGCTACCGAAATTTCGGCAAAGACTTCCTCCGTAAATATACCATCCCCAACATTCAACCTAGCCAATTTTAATCAATTACAATCCGGGAATTCGAACCCGGCCAAACTATCAATATAAACTCCACAACCACACTAGCGATTCACATATTCAATTCAAGATACACGATATCAATTTACTATTTTCTTCAAAACCTTCCGACTCCAATGACACTGTTATATCCCGTATTTTGTACGTTGGAATAATTTAAGTTGGATTGCGACAAGTTGTGGATAAGACTTTTAATTTCCGATTTTGTTTTTTGTTTTAATGCACAAGTTGCATATTCATCTTTTCATTGGTATGGAGTGTTAAGGGTAAATTTGGAATAAGGAAAAGTTTAGGATGTTGAATAAGTTATACGAAAAAATCGTATGGAGTTTTGGATATATCCAGGTATGCAAATAAAGAGATCGGTGTATAAAAGTTTTAGGTCTCGAAATAATTTCCGCGGATGAACGAAGGATCGCTACGGAAGTCGAATTGTGCTATAGTTTATGAATTCGGAAGATCTTATATAGTGACTTCGGAGCAGCTATTTAAAGGGGCTTAACCCCTCATTTTCAGCCAGAAAAATCAGACCAAAAAAAAAAAAAAAAACATTCCCAATATTCTAGAAAATTCCCCAACCTTCCACCACCAACTTTTAGCCCGAAACCAGGTATAATTCCCAAATTCCGGTCCAGAATGTGGACAAAATATAGTTGCGACTTTCAAAAACGACTATGACGCGTATTGAGGCTTTGTGGCTTAAGTTCAAGGTGGAGGAGTAAATATATAGCATTATTATCGAGGGAAAGGTATGAATCTCTTTCTATTTGTGTTAATATTGGTTTATTTACGGAGAAGAGAGTAAAATCGTTATAAAATGGTTCCGTGATGGAAATATGGGACAAACACCATATGGAATGTTTATGAAGTATTTTGAAGTTGGAAATATTATGGTTAATGTTGGTATTGTTGGAATTGTTGTTGGTATAGTTTATGAATTTGGAAGAAAGAAATGTATTGTTGTTGTTCCATTGAAATTGGAAGGGTTCGGGTAGTGTTGCATAATGGTTGGGTTGTTTTGAATTAATTGTTGATGTTGTTAGTATGATTGTTAGTATTGTTGTTGGAATGAAATACTTGGCCGGGTTGAATTCCGGATTATTGTTGATTAAAATTTGCCGAGTTAGATTCTCGGGATGGTATATTTACGAGGAGATGATTTCATGGAAATTTCGATGAGATATAAATGAATTTGTTTGAAGGATTGAGATAAGTATATGGTGATGAGTCTAATGATTATGTCAACTCTCTTGAATGTAGACTAACAAGTTTGGATGGATAGCGTAGCTGGTAAGGCGCGGCACAGGTATGTTAAGGCTCGTCCCTTTTCTTTCTATGGCATGATTCGTATGTCAGATTTTATAAATGCTTCCATAACTCTCTCATTCCTAAAAGTTAGAAGTAATGGTTCCAAGGTATTTTTCCTTCTTAAAAGCTTATAAAGGTTTTCCAAAATATTCATTTTTCTTCAAAAATCCAAGTTTTACGATTTTGAAAGTTTTATGACTAAAACAACGACTATGACTTTATGACGACAATGATGATGCTAGACATGGGAAAACGTATATGACGAATATGTCAAGGATCTGTTAGTTCTTACCATGAATATGACGATATGAAATGTTAAGCTATTTTTGAATAATGACTATTTCAAGGTTTCAAAGTATATGAAATGATATGTCATGATTCAGCTTTTATGTTCCCGTGATGTTATCCTTTATTGTTAGTCTCGCCTTATAATTATCGTTCCTTCAAGGTGAGACAAAGCGCCCATGGTTGTTCCATATTGCGATCGGAGGTTTCCGACCTTACGTCCCTCCGACGGATACATGACTTTCTTTGGGCTCTCGTATGGCATGCCATACCCGTATATGGGTTGGGGGGATATATACATGTATATGTGGGGAATGGGAAGGGATACATGTTTCATTGCCACCTCGGTCAAATTTTATCATCCCGGACGCGGGATGCCCGGACGCGGGATATATGGGCGAGCCGACGTATTTCGGCGCTATGTGGGTGAGCCGGCTTGTTCGGCGCTATGATACCATATGACAACCTCTCGAATGTAGACAAGCATGCATGGCATCCGCCCCCTATGGGGGTACTCATATGCACGAGTCACATAACTCTCCTTTACATGATATGATTCCTATGCACGAAAGTTTTATGTTACAACTTTACGGTATATGATCCCTATGTACCGGTTACGGCTTTACATGATATGATCCACATATACAAAGTTACTCGAAAAGATTTTACATGATATGATCCATATGTACAGCTCGCTCCCGACACATGATATGTCTCATATGTACGGATACTCTCTCTTACATGATATACTCTACATCTCCATACCGTTGTTGCACATGATTACGTTTCTTTCTATGTTACCATCCATGCCTTACATACTCGGCACATTGCTCGTACGACGCCCCTTTTGGGGCGACGCGTTTCATGCCGCGCGGTACACCCGATGAGTAGAAGCCATTACGGAGACGTTCCGGCGGATTGGCGAGCTCCACTTCATTCCGGAGTGTTGCCGAGTCGAATATCTACGCTACAAATCCGGAATAAAGTTAGAGACTTTGCAGACAATGGTCGTGAGTCTAGAGTGACGAGACTTTGAAAACGGCCCCACTAGCCGATGTGTTTTATTATACATTATGTTACGGGGTCCTTACGCTTACGGTATGTTTAGTTTGAAAAAACGACGAAAAGATTTTGCAAATTTTACTATGTATTTTACTTTCATTTGATTTAAATATCCAAAAAGAATACGTGAGTAATACGAGACAGCGGGTTCGCTCGGCTCTGAGTAAGGGGTCGGGTGCCCATCACACCCTAGTGAGATCGGGGTGTGACAGACACAATAGCAATCTTATAACATATTTCAACAACACTATTCTAGCATCATTATCTCTCATACATGCAAGAACATAACATTCAATTCACATAATCTCCCAAAACAAGCTTCCAACTACTAATACTTCACTAAGCTCATTAGGCTTTCGTTTGTAATATAGACTTCACAACACAACAACCAACATACTAAATAAAATTTGCTCACTATCTATTCACCATATTACACACATACACGGCTATGTACACCATGCACACACACGGGCTTCATCATGCATTCCCAACTACAATCTCTCCTAAATCATTCAACTTCCATTTTCCACATAACATTCACAACAATAACAACCAAACACTAACTAAAATAATTAAAACATGCTTCCCACACATGCATACATGTGCACGGCCACATACAATATTCATTTCCTTCATGAATTTCATCCATTTTAGCATACTACAACACATATAAACCATTCATACCCATAAAATAAGATTAAAACTCACCTTTTTCTTCAACTTCTCACTTGACTACAACTTGGCAACTTGTATGATTATGAATCTTTCTTGCTCCAAAGACCACTTCACTTTACTAGGAACCCCTCAATTGGTAGAAAATGATTTTTAAGAAATTTTTTGTCAAATTTTCTTGGCAATTTGCTCTTGGCCGAAGCCCTTAGGGGTTTTTCTCCTTCTTTCTCTTGTTCTTATTTTCTTGAAATTTCTAGAGAGTTATGGGATTATTTAGAAGACTTGGTCTTCTTTTAATTCCCATGAATTTTAATCCACTGGGCTTAGCCCATCAAGTAGGGTGGACGGCCAACTTTGGCCCAAGTGATCAAGCCCACTTTTTTTTTTGTGTACTACAATTCATGAAAAATTGCTTTCCAATTCCCAAATTTACCCTTAGCCTTCCTCCATAATTCTGCGAGTCATATTGCGAAATTTCCTTTATGCCCTTGACCTTTCTCAATGATTCCGCTTCTAAATGCTTCATAAGCCTTTCATATGCTTAGCAAAATAAAAATGAGGCCTTGCTTGTTGTCTTCCCGCGTTTATCTTGAATTATTCGAAGGCACAAAAATGCGGGATATAACATCCTCCCCCCCTTTAGAACATTCGTCCTCGAATGTTAAACTGGCCTCATAACGTATCATAATACTTCGGGGAGGTCTCCCTTGTAGACATCTAGTATATCGCTTAACATATCCATCTTCGGAGCTTAAGTTGCCTCTAGGTCATAGGTCAATTGATTTAGCTCCGAACACTGGCTCTGCGTTAACAAGTCTCCTTTACTGGACTCCACTCCCACGCACTGCTTATATCACATAATACGGAACGAGTCGGGGCCTTAGCAGTTTTTGAAACGCCCGCGTAACACATCTTTTCTTTTATGTACAGTTCTAACCTCCGCAATCTCTAGCATTCGCCTTTTTACCTGTGCGTATGGCTACTTTTTGTCCTAATTCTCGAATTCTTCATATAGTAAGCAACACAAAAGACTGCGTAGGATAAGATAGAATCTGAATTAATTAACACGCATATCATAGAAGGTGCCGAAACGAGACTGTGGCCGCGTGCTCGCGAAGGTTCGGGGTCTCCGTCGTCCCGTCAATGCATATAAGCGGTGCGGAGGACCGCTGAACTAGGTGCCCCTCCTCTACCTCGGCCGTGGCCCGGGGGCCCGGGAAGTCCGTCCACGAGAGCGCACGGTCGACGATGAACCAATTGTCGATCCGGTTGGCCGAGTTTGGCCCCTTTCATCCTTTAGTGGGCGATCACGCACTAAATGGTCAGTTCGACCGCAGGCAAAACAACCACCTGTTTCTAGGTAACACTGCCCAGAGTGTGGCTTGCCACACCGAGCACATCGTGGTGGGGGCAACCCCGTCCTACTAAAATCAGCTCTGTACTGGGATCCTGAAGCTTTGGCACTCTGATCTGGTCCCGAATAAGTGGGATGATCAAACCTTCTATTCGCGGTTCGAGGAGGTGCACTGGCCACTGATTGGCCCGAATATCCAGAATACTGCTGTGCCTGCCCTCCTCTGTATTCGCTTCTCGCCCCGGAAGATCTGCCCCTTTTCCTGGAACCCCTGTCCGGGTGGCGCTCCTCTTTCCGCAACTGATATTGCTCCTCCAGGTTTTGGGCATGGGCCTGTATGCGAGCAATAGTCATCCCATCCTGGAGTGAGGCCGTCAAGCACTCCTTAATTATATGCGGCCCCAACCCACTCACAAATCGATACACATGATCCCCCATATCGGCTATCATGGCCGGGCATACCGGCTAAGGAGTTAAATCGAAGGCTATATTCCCTGACGCTCATATTTCCCTGTTTAAGGTTTAGGAACATTTCAGCTCGAGCTCGTCGAACTTCCGGCGGTAGGAAGTGCCGTAGAAATGCCTCAGTAAATTCCTGCCAAACCGGGGGAGGGGCATTTGCTCCCCTCGAGGATATCCAACTGTTATACCACAGGACTGCTACATCCCGCAACCTGTACGATGCCAATTCCACTGACTCTGTATCTGAAGCATGTATTATTCTCAGTGTCCTTAACATCTCATCTATGAAATTCTGCGGGTCTTCCTCTGGTTTCGATCCATAAAACTCCGGAGGTTTTAGGGCAATAAAATCACGGGCCCTAGCACTTACTGCCCTGTCTCCCGGGTCCGTATCTTGCCGCTGAGCCTGTGCGGCAACTAACTGGGTCAATAATCGGATGGCCTGCCCGCCATCCGCCGGCCCGAGCCGCCGGCGGTGGAACCGGAGGTGCGGGGGCTGGAGCTGGAACTCTTTCCGGCTCTGCTGGTACAGGGGGAGCATGAAAAGCCTGAGAAGGAGCCTCGTTATGAGACTCACCTTCTTCTAATTCCGCTGGTGGCTCCCGTTCAATTCTTTTCTCGGCCACCGCCTTGCCCTTCGGGGCCGCTGTAGCTTTCCTCTTTACCGGCATTACTGAAACCATAGCACAAGATTAGAAAGAGAACATGGAAACCTGGTAACATAGCTCTATTGCACGATCCGGAGAATACAAAGAAGGTCATATTTCCTAAATGCCCCGTAGCCTCCGTTTATAAGTGTGGCGCGCTACACACCCATAAACAAGACTCTCGGACACGGCTCGTAGACAAACCCCTAAGACCGAACTGCTCTGATACCATTTCTGTCACGACCCAACTAGGGCCGTGACGGGAACCCGATACTTGTACCGAGCATCCCTTAACTCGCATCATATTCTCATTATCAAGTGGGCCGTAGGAACTGTGCCAAGTTTTTTTTTTGTTACTGAACATTTACATTAGCAGCGTAATCATAAACATAGACTAGTAAACTTTGCTATCACGTTATACAGCAATGCGAGCAATCCAAAATACGAACATCTAACTGTACACATCTGTCTACGAGCCTCTAAACATAGTACACATATACATAAGAAGGGCCGAGTGCTGTCGTGCCCGAATATATATACACACAAAATAGCACCAAAGAAGTGAGGCTCCGGAACAACTGGAGCGCTGCGAAGTGCTGCTGGTGAGGCTTCTAGGAACCAAAACCGTCTGCCTGCTGACCTGCACGGCATGAAACGCAGCGTCCACAAGAAGGGACGTCAGTACGAATAATGTACCGAGTATGTAAGGCATAAATGATAATGTAGTAACTGAATATAGAGTACGAATAATAACAGGATAGATATACAGAGCTTATCCTGGTGCAGAAGTAACCTGTACATATGTATGCCCTGTAGGCAGATACCATGCAAGCTTAGCCCATTTCTCAGAACACGGTGTCCCGTATCCCCGTATACAGAAAACAGTACATTTCAGTAAACGGTATCTCTTACTTACATTCACAGACGCCGAATACATCGGCTCTCCCACCCCCCTCCCCAACAGTGTCCCAACACCACATGTCATATATATCATACATCGCATATACAGACGCCGCGTACGGCTCTCCCATATCCCGCGTCCGGGCATCCCGCGTCCGGGATGGAATCCACCGAATCGAGGTGGAATACGATTGCCCTTCCCATTTTCCCAATGTACATTTACATATACATATACATATACATATACATATCCGTGCACATATACGTGTATCATAAGGCGAGGTTACCAATGAAAAGTGTCATTATGAGAGAAACATCAAATAGGGTCATAAGGTGTAGTTTCATCTACTTAGAACCTTTATAGCAGTCATTCCCTATAATAGAGTTGAGATATCAAGAAATCGTTTAACATTTCCATATATTCATTTTTATAGCAGAACATATCGTCAACATATCTATCGTAGGCATTTTCTCATTTCCGACTCCATCGTTATCATTATAAGATCATATTCTTCACCTTAGTCAAGGAATCATCTATGTCGTACTTATCATGGACGTATGTTCTTTCTTAGCATTATCGTTATCACGGTCATCGTAGATATCTTTACATTAGGATAGCGTTGTACCCATCGTTTGATAATCGGGATGAGGATCAAAAGTTTCCTTAGGAGTCTACTCCAAACAAGTCAAACGAAGCGATAGGGAAAATCCGGGAACAATGGGCCCACCTCGGGCCGAATGAGATAGCGTACATAATTTACATATGTTACGTGTCATGACGTTACTTATGAGGATCTTAAAGTATTCGGGTCCTCTTTATGCAAGTTCTAGAGACTTGGGAAGGTTTTTCAACATTTTGCACATGTTCAAGTTCAATTCCATTTGAATGAAAAGGAAACTTTAGGTGCGGATTCCGGAGAATAGGGTTGTCCCCGAGGCTCGTATTCGACTTAGTACGTCTAAGACATGCCATAGAAAGAAGGGTGAAGCCTTACATACCTCTTTCCGCTCCTTTTTGCTATTCCGAATTCACGCTGCAAATCCGCCAAAATCTGTAATTTGGTCACATTTACCCAAACTTTCATTAGGGTATTTAGAGTTGGGTTTTCAAAGTAACACTTGGCTACCGAAATTTTGGCAGCACTTCCTCTGTAAATATACCATCCTCAACATTCAACCTAGCCAATTTTAATCAATTACAATCCGGGAATTCGAACCCGGCCAAACTATCAATATAAACTCCACAACCACACTAGCGATTCACATATTCAATTCAAGATACACGATATCAATTTACTATTTTCTTCAAAACCTTCCGACTCCAATGACACAATAGCATTCTTATAACATATTTCAACAACACTATTCTAGCATCATTATATCTCATACATGCAAGAACATAACATTCAATTCACATAATCTCCCAAAACAAGCTTCCAACTACTAATACTTCACTAAGCTCATTAGGCTTTCGTTTGTAATATAGACTTCACAACACAACAACCAACATACTAAATAAAATTTGCTCACTATCTATTCACCATATTACACACATACACGGCTATGTACACCATGCACACACACTGCTTCATCATGCATTCCCAACTACAATCTCTCCTAAATCATTCAACTTCCATTTTCCACATAACATTCACAACAATAACAACCAAACACTAACTAAAATAATTAAAACATGCTTCCCACACATGCATACATGTGCACGGCCACATACAATATTCATTTCCTTCATGAATTTCATCCATTTTAGCATACTACAACACATATAAACCATTCATACCCATAAAATAAGATTAAAACTCACCTTTTTCTTCAACTTCTCACTTGACTACAACTTGGCAACTTGTATGATTATGAATCTTTCTTGCTCCAAAGACCACTTCACTTTACTAGGAACCCCTCAATTGGTAGAAAATGATTTTTAAGAAATTTTTTGTCAAATTTTCTTGGCAATTTGCTCTTGGCCGAAGCCCTTAGGGGTTTTTCTCCTTCTTTCTCTTGTTCTTATTTTCTTGAAATTTCTAGAGAGTTATGGGATTATTTAGAAGACTTGGTCTTCTTTTAATTCCCATGAATTTTAATCCACATGGGCTTAGCCCATCAAGTAGGGTGGACGGCCAACTTTGGCCCAAGTGATCAAGCCCACTTTTTTTTTTTGTACTACAATTCATGAAAAATTGCTTTCCAATTCCCAAATTTACCCTTAGCCTTCCTCCATAATTCTGCGAGTCATATTGCGAAATTCCCTTTATGCCCTTGACCTTTCTCAATGATTCCGCTTCTAAATGCTTCATAAGCCTTTCATATGCTTAGCAAAATAAAAATGAGGCCTTGCTTGTTGTCTTCCCGGGTTTATCTTGAATTATTCGAACGCACAAAAATCGGGATATAACATGTAGACCAACAAGTTTGGAGGGATATGTGTAGCTAGTAAGACGCGGCACAGGTATGTTAAGGCCCGTCCCTTATCTTTCTATGGCATGATCTGTACGTGAGACTTGTTAAATGCTTCTATAACGTTCCTATTTTAAAAAGTCATAAGTTATGATTCCAAGACATGAATTCTTTTCTAAAAGTCTATAAATGTTTTCCAAAAATATTCGTTTTCTCCAAAATTAAGTTCTATGATTCTTGTAAGCTTTTACGATTAAGACGACGAATATGATTTTTCAATAAGAATGACGATGTCCAATATGAGAAAACGTCTATGTTGAATATGTCGAGAATATGTTCCTATCATGAAATATGATGACATGAAAATATGAAACTATTTCTTGATTTCTCAATTCTACTTGTGGACAATGACTATCTTAAAGATTCCAAGTATATGAAACGACGCCTTATGATCCGGTTCTATGTGTTCTGATGATGTTACTCTTCATTGATAGTCTCGCCTTATAGTACTAGTTCCTTCAAGGTGAGGCACGACGCCCATGGCTATTCCATAATGTAATCGGAGGTCATCGACCTTATGTCACTCCGATGGATACATGACTTTCTTTGGGCTCTCCTGCATGCTTATATGATATATGATATGTATATGACACATGGATATGATATATGTATATGTACATGGGGTGGGGGAAGGGATACATGGGGAATGGGAAAGGGAAACATGTTCATTGCCACCTGATCAGCTGGCGTTATCATCCCGGACGCGGGATGCCCGGACGCGGGATATATGGGCGACCCGACGTATTTTGGTGCTATGTGGGCGAGCCGATGTTGTTCGGTGCTATGACATGATACGATATGATATGACATGATACGATATGACATGATATGATACGATATGACACGATATGATACGATATGACATGATATGATACGATATGACATGATATGATATGATATGACATGATATGACATGATATGATATGATATGATATGATATGACATGATATGATACGATATGATATGACATGATATGATATGCTATGATATGGCATGCGTGGTATCCGGCCTAAAAGGCATTCATATGTACGGGTCACTCTTACGCTTACGGGGATATGTCCTCTGTTTCCACATGATTATTGCTCATATGTATATCCCTCACTATGTTATTGTTTATGCCTTACATACTCGGTACATTGCTCGTACGCGACGCCCTTTTGTGGGCGGCGCGTTTCATACCGCGCAGGTACACCAGATGAGTAGAAGCCATTACAGAAGACGTTCCAGCGAAGGTAGTAGACTCCATTTGTTCTGGAGTTCTGTCTAGTCAGAGTATGTGTGCTGTGCAGTTTGTTCGAAGTTAGAGACTTTGCAGACAGAGTCGTGGGTCTAGAGTGTCAGTTTTGAAAATGGCTCCACTGGCCGATGTGTTTTTATTGTACACTATGTTGCATAGTCCTTACGCTTACAGATTGTGTTTAATTTGAGAAACGACAAAAAGATTTTGGGAGTTTTACCATGTATTTCATTTTTGATTGATCTAAGAACCCAAGGAAAGTATATATGTAATAAGAGTCAGCGGGTTCGCTCGGCTCCAAATATGGGGTTGGGTGCCCATCACACCCTGGTGAGATCGGGGTGTGACAACGCCGACTCCAGCAGGCCGTGGCAGAGGCCGTGGCGGAGCCTCCAGTTCTGGCGGTCCATCGAACCGCCTATATGCGTTGACCCGTGGACAGGATCAGGAGGCGCCACCAGATGCGGGTACAGGTAATTTGGATTCTTTAATTGGTTATGTTGATTGATGTATGAATTGTTTGTGATAATTGTAAAAGAACTCCCCCGAGTGTTTATAAGATCCCGTAAGGTTAATCTAACATTCGAGGACGAATGTTCTAAAGGGGGGAGGATGTTATATCCCGTATTTCGTACATTGGAACAATCCGGTTTAACTATGATAAGTTAGAGACACACCCATTCCGGGATACAATGTCGAGACTTTGGACCTTCGATTTTATTTTGAGACATAAGTTGTGCATGAATTTGTTTGCATGGAGCAATTAGGAAAATTTGGGACCAAAAATTGAATAAGTGAAACTTGAAAATCATGCATTTTCCATGGTCTTAGCCGTGTGGTATTTGGAAATGGCCCACACAAAATTGTGTTCAATTTTTATGGCTCCAACACATAGTGTGGGCCAAGGTCACTTGAGTCATATTCATATAATAGCAAAAGATGATCAACTAGTCTTCATTACTCATTTCAACACTTAGAAAAAAAAAAAACAAGAAGTTGAAGAGCAAAAGAGAGCTCTCGGCCAAGGCAAGGGGAAAACCAACTTTCATTCAAGCCCTTCTAAAAATATTTTGTTGATGAAAATCCACTAAGTTGAGGCCCCTAAGTAGCGTGGAAGTGTTGTTGGAGCGATTAACCCGCTAGTTTTCATTATTGCAAACCCTAGACTACTTGTGAGGTGGAAGAAGAAAGGTAAGAATCAATCATGTTTTATGTGTTATAAAGGTTGTATGCATGTTGTAGTATGCTAAAATGGATGAAAATCATGAAATATGGTATGTTGGAATGAAGGTTGTGTATGTAGTATATGGCCGTGTGAAGTGTGTGTGTGTTGTGTTGTGTTGAAGCCATGAATTAATGCCTAGATAGTATGTTGATGGTTGTAGTGTGAAGAAATGAATGAGAATTATCCATATGTGCATGTTGGTATGTTGGCCGAATGTAGGCCATTTATGTGCCAAGAAATGAATTAATGTCGCTTAATATTTTAGTTGTTGTCGTTATGAATTCTAGGTTGGAAATGAGCGTTTAATGATTCAAGTTTGATGTTGTAATTGTATGGGCTGATTTGGAGGCTATTGTACATTTAATGTAATTTGTATATTGATGAGAATAGCATTGTTAGAATGTGAATTGTTGGTGCAAATCATGATTTGGAAATGAGGAATATGTTATAGTGGTGTCTCGGGTTTGGGGAAATTTTGTTTTCGAGTAGATTGGAGCAATTTTTGGATTGATGGAAATGTTGCATGAATTGGTTGAAATGTCTTTGGATGTTGTTGGTATGGATTCGGGTTAGTATTTGAATGTATAAGCGTGTGAGTTGTGTTTGGGCGGCCCATCTGCCGGGGCAGCCTTTTCGGCTGTGTGTGTATATGCTTTGACATGTTATGTATATTATGACAGCCTTACCGGTTTCTACACAGTTTATGTGTTTGTATGAGTCCATTTGGAGCCACGTTTGATATTTATAGATATATAAGCCATCCGTATGTGATTCTGTTTGATAAGTGTGTTTGGGTGCCCAGCTCGGGCACTAGTCACGACCTACGGGGTAGGGTCGTGACATTTATTAAGTCTTTGAAAATATTTTAAAAGTATATAGTTGCTCACGACTACATTCGTGCATATGGTTGTTACATCTTTCGCCGAGTCCCGGGCCGATTATGTTATCGTGCGCACTATGTTATATTCCGGTGTTATCTTGTGTTACGGTTCACCGAGTCCCTCGCTAGTAGGCCGGGTATCATATATTTGGTGTTATGCTGTGTTATGGCGTTATGATGTGTTATAGAGATCTGTCGGGTTACGGAGATATGAAATCTTCTGGTGTTATGCTGTGTTATGGCGCCAACGACGGAGGGCGACCATATTCACGAGCCCCCATGCATGATTTATGTTTTTAATGAGTAAGCATTTTGGTATTCTGGATATTGCATTTACTTTCTGTACCTCGTGTTCTGATTATGATCCTATTTACTGCTTTTCATGCTTTGCATACTCAGTACATATTCCGTACTGACCCCCTTTCTTCGGGGGCTGCGTTTCATGCCGCGCAGTACGGATACTTGTATGGGTGATCCACCACTTAGGATTCTGTTCGGTTGTCTTGGAGTGCTCCCTTGTTCCGGAGCCTATACTTTGGTCCAGATTCTGTTATTGTACATATGTGTATGTTTATTCAGGGGTACGGCGGGGCCCTATCCCGTCATATGATTCTGTTATGATTCTTAGAGGTCTGTAGACATATGTGTGGGTTATGGGTACGCACTGTTCGGTTGTATCTGTGTGATTTGTGATTTGGACGTCCCCCTATACTATGATAGCCTTACCGGCTTATGTGTGATATTATCTGCTGGATTTTGACAGCGATGTGTATATATATTTGTGACAGCTTTGGGGCGACGTTTCACTTTTCTGTTTGTATAAGATCTGGTCATGCTAGCTATGGTCTGACATCTGACCTTTGTATATGTGTAAGCTGTTTGTACGTTGATTATGGTTAATGGGTGTGTGCATGTGTCCAGCTCGGGCACTAGTCACGGCCTACGGGGTTGGGTCATGACATATATATATATATATATATATATATATATATATATATATTTATGTTTGCAAAACGTGCAACCCGATCCAAAATAGGTTTAACATATTTTAACGTGCAACCCGATCTAATATATGTATAAAGTATGTTGCGGTGCGCAACCCGATCCAATAAAAGTACA
This sequence comes from Lycium ferocissimum, assembly GCF_029784015.1. NCBI lineage: Eukaryota > Viridiplantae > Streptophyta > Magnoliopsida > Solanales > Solanaceae > Lycium > Lycium ferocissimum. The sequence goes on from NW_026725733.1 coordinate 46,384, forward strand.
AAGTATGTTGCGGCCCGCGGCTTCTCGATCGAATAAAAGTGTAATATATGTTGCGGCGCACAACTTATTCCAAATGTATGATTATGAATTCATGAATTGTTATATCCCGTATTTTGTACAACGGGACAATCCGAGTTAACCACGATAAGTTAGGGACAAGACTAGTCCGGGATACGAAGTCGAGACTTTTAACCACGATCTTGTTTTAAGACATAAGTTGCTATGATTTGTGGCATGGAATATTAAGGAAGTTTGTGGGTTAAAAGAGAAATAATGGAAAAATTACTATTTCATGATTTAAGGGGGCATGTGGCCGGCCACATGGAGTGTGGGCCATGGCCACATGGATGGTTAATATATGCATATTAAGATGACTAAGTAGTCATCTTTTCTATCTTCATCACTTAGAGAAAAATCAAGAAGCTTGGAGAAAAAAAAGACCAAGGCATTCGGCCATAGGTGCAAGAAATTGAGGTCCAAAAATAGCCATCAAAAAAATAATTTCTTCTAGCAAACCCACTAATTGAAGGGTCCTTGTTAACGTGGAGTGGTTGTTTGAGTCAATAAACCGCTCGTTTTCATCCTTTGCGACCTTAGCTAAGTTGTGGAGTTAAGAAGAAAGGTAAGGTTTAATCTTGTTTTTATATGTTATAGATGGTTTATGTGTGTTGTAGTATGTAAAAATGGATGAAACTCAAGAAATATGCATGATTGAAGAGGAGCCGTGTGCATGTCTTATGGCCGTGTAGTGGTGTGTGTTGTGTAGGAGTGGTGAATTAACTTTATCTAGCATGCTTGGTTGTTGTAGTGTGTTGAAATGGATGAGAATCATGAATTTAGTATGGGGTGGTGGTGGCGAATATGGCCTCCCCTTGTGTGGTTAAGAATGAACTAATTTTCTTTAGTGTTTTGGTTGTTGTCATTATGAATTCTATGATGAAAATGAGAGTTTAATGATTCAAGTTAATGTGGTAATTGTTGCGGGCTGATTTGGAAGTTAATGTGCTTTTATTGTAATTTTTGTATTTGAGAGAATGACATTGTTAAAGTGTGGATTATTGATGAAATTCATGAATCGGGAGAGAGGAATGTGTTGTTGTGTTGCCCTCGGGTTTGGGGTGATTTTCGGGTGAGTTGGAGTGTTGGTTGGGTTGTTTGAAATGTTGTATGAATTGTTAAAAGTGTTCTTGAATATTATTTGAATGGTTACAGATTAGTAATTGAACGTATGAGCGTTGATGTTGATTTGAATGTGAGTAGTTGAATTGAATATAATGAAATGTTGAATTATGAAGAAAGAGCTACTAATGTTATAATGCATTTCGAATTGATTGTTGATGTTGTTAGAATGATTGTTGGTGTGGTTGTTGTTGACTTGGCCGAGTTGAATTCTCGGGGTTGTTGAATTTACTGGAAATCTTTGCTGCCCAAATTTACGTAGAATTTAGTGTTCGCTTGGAATTGAATTCTAAGTGTCTATAGCTAATGTTTGGCATATTATGATGTTGTTGTGGATCTTGGAGAGTCCGAGACTTAGGTTTGGTTTAGCCTTGAGAGCGGACAAGGTATGTAAAGCCTAACCCTTCTTTCTTTTGGCATGTCCAAGTTGTAAATAGGCTATGACACGAGTCTCGAGGAAACTCCACTCTTATGATCCGGGCATGTCTACAACTCTTATTTATCACTTTACGTCGACATTCTTAATGTAATAGTAATATGATTCCTATGCCTTTGGTAAGCTTGAATTTCAAATGTTGCATAAAGATTTTGTTTTAAAAGGATTATACGTCTAAAAATGGTCGTAACTTTCGTAGACAGAACCGGATCGCCTCGATATGCTCGTGGGAGATTCTGTAGCATATAATGACTATGTCTTCCATAGGCGGGCCCAGATTGGGTTGAGGCTCGTCCGTAGGTCCCGCGACTTTCCCTTGTGTAGCTCCAACGACCTGGTGACAGAACTTAATACAGCTATTACCCGACCCTCGAGTGTTGATTACTTATTTACTTATTAAATCTATAATGATGATTTTTATGCACATGATTACTCACGACTCTGCTCGTGCATTCTGTTGTATCTTTCGCCGAGTCCCGGGCCGGTTATGTTATCGTGCGCACTATGTTATGTTCCGGAGTATGATGTGTCCGGTTCGCCGAGCCCCTCGCTAGAGGGCCGGGTACCGTGTATATTTGGTGTTATGATGTGTTATGGCGCTATGATGTGTTATGTGATATGTCGGGTTTCGGAGATATGGAATCTTCTGGAGTATGATGTGTTGTGGCGCCAGTGACGGGTAGGTGGCCATATTTCCTGAGCCCCATGCATGATTTGTGTTTTGAAAGTGAACGTTTTGGTATTTTGAACATTATACTTATTTTCTGTATTTCTGTTTCGATTATGTTTCTGTTTACTCGTAGGACACCTATTCTGCCGTTTGGAGTGCTCCCTTTGTTCTGGAGCCTATATTTTGGTATATATTCTTCCGTTGCATATGTGTATATTTGTTCAGGGGTATGGCGGGGCCTGTCCCGTCATATGATTGTTGTTACATTTAGAGGTACGTAGACGTATATGTGGGTTGTGCCTATTCTTTGTACGGTGTGTTCGTATGTTTTATGTTTGGGCGGTCCCACTCGCCATGGCAGCCTTGTCGGCTCGCGTTTGTACGTATGTTGGGGCGATGCGCCATATGATAGCCTTGCTGGCTTTTGTGATATATATGTATCTGTGTTTGCGACAGTTTGAGACAGTGTTTGATATTTGTATACGTATAAGTTATCTGTATGCGATTCTGGTTAATGAATATGTTTGGGTGCCCAGCTCGGGCACTAGTCACGGCCTACGGGGTTGGGTCGTGACAAAAGTGGTATCAGAGCGGTTCGTCCTCGGAATGTCTACAGACTGTGTCTAGTAGAGTCTTGTTTATCGGTGTGTTGTGCACCACATCTACAAACAGGAGGCTACCGGACATTTAGGATGTTATTCTTCCTTCTGATCTTAGATCGTGCGATAGAGCTGTGTTATCAGGATGACTCCTTCCTAACGAATTGTTATGTTTTCAGCGATGCCTCCGAGAAAGGCGGCAGTACCCGGAAGGAGCAAGTCTACGGCGGTGGGGGAGACCGGCGGGCCGGAGAGTTACTAGGGCCCGTCTTTGAGCCTATACCCGAGGTTGTGCCCCAGGAACGGCCCGTTACGCTACACCGCCGATGTCGGAGGGATTTGGAGTAGCCGCAGCTGCAGGTCAGGGGGCGGCTCCACCGCCAGCTCCCGAGGTTGAGTAACCGAGCCTCCGGCTCCTCAGCCAGGGGCGGAGGATCGGGCTATGTGAGATGCGGTTCAGTTATTGACTAGAATGATGGCGGCCCAGGTTCACAGGCAGGGATCAGGAGGTGATCATGCGGACAGGCATGACAGTCAGAGGGCCCGTGATTTCCTGACTTATGGTCCCCCAAAGTTCTTAAGGTCAAAGCCGCGGAGGATCCTCGGGGAGTTTATTAGACGGTGCGGCGTACGTTGCGGCTCGTTAAGGCTTCGAGACCGAGGTACGTCGAGTTGGCGTCATATCGGTTGTATGATGTGGCGGCTAATTGGTATGAGTCTTGGCGGTGTCTGGGGGCGAGGTGCTCCTCCGGCCCGTGTATGGGGGCGAGTTCACGAGAGGCCTTTCTTGGTCATTTTCTGCCTCGGAGATGAGGCGGGCCCGGCGATGGATTCCTGCGTGCGAGGGCGAGTGGCGGGGAGTGTTCGAGAGTACAGTTTAGAGTTTGACTCCTTGGCTAGATATGCACCCGCTCTGGTAGCTGATATGACTAACCGGATGCACCGGTATGCGATGGGGCTGGATCAGTACTTGATTGACAGTAGTTTGGTGATGGCGGCCCAGTCAGGGATGGATATTGCACGAGTACAGGCCCATGCCCAGGGTATGGAGGATCGACACAGAGGGCGTCGGCCGGCGGGATTATGACGGGGCCGGCCAAAGAGGGCTAGATCCACCGGGTATTCTCGGAGAGCCTCGGGCGGGCGGCCTCGACGGCGGCATGTAGATATCCTCCCCGGCTAGCACGGAGCACACCCCCGCGGTTCGCGGCGGGGAGCCGGATGGCGCGGGGGTATTCGGGGGCGGTCAAAGCTCCCGGGGCTTCGGGCTCGCGGTGGACAGAGGTTCCAGCCAGTCGAGGCCACCCATACCTCGATGTCCTCACTGTAGGAGACACCACCCTGGGGAGTGTTACCGTGCCACGGGTGCTTGTTTTACTTGTGGCCAGCAGGGTCACCTTATGAGAGATTGTCCGCTTAGGGGTAGTCCGGGTGGTGCAGCTCAGCCTACTGGCAGAGCTTCCAGTTTTAGCGGTCCTTCGAACCGCATATATGCCTTGGCCAGCCGACAGGATCAGGAGGCGTCGCCTAATATGGTTACAGGTATATTATTGATTTTCTCCCAAGGGCGTATATGCATTGATAGATCCGAGGGCTCCACTTTATCATATATTTCTCCCTCGTTGCTAATAAAATTGGGATATAATACGAGCAGATAGAACCGTTTAGGTAGCTACTCCGTAGGAGACTACGGTATAGCCGAACGGCAGGTTTATAGAGATTGTTCGGTAATTATCTGTGGCCGTTGCACCAAGGCGGATCTGATAGAGCTAGATATGACCGAATTCGATGTTATTATGGGTATGGATTGGCTAGCTTCTTGTTATGCTAATGTTGATTGTCAGAAGAAGGTAGTCCATTTCCAATTTCCGGGGGGAACCGATTATAGAGTGGATAGGTAATACTGACGTTGCGAGGGGTAAGTTTATTTCATACCTCAAGGCAAGGAAAATGATCAGAAAGTGCTATATTAATCATCTGGTTCGTGTGCATGGTCTAAAAGCAGAAGCACCGACCCTTCAGTCAGTCCCAGTGGTTAATGAATTCCCAGATGTATTCCCAGATGAGCTTCCAGGTTTTCCTCCGGAGTGGGAGGTAGAGTTCACTATAGATGTCTTTGCCCGGACACTCGGCTATATCTATTCCTCCGTACGGAATGACACCGGCGGAATTAAAAGAATTGAAGGAGCGGTGAGGGATTTATTAGAGAAGGGCTTCGTTCGACCCGACATCACCACGGGAGCGCGTAGGTATTGTTCGTGAGAAAAGAAAGATGGGTCGGCGCGGATGTGTGTATCGATTACGGGATCTTTGAATAAGGTAACCATAAAGAATAAATACCCCTCCCCGGGATTGATGATTTGTTTGATCGGTTGTAGGGTGCTAGGTGTTTCTCGAAGATAGACACAACGGTCGAGGCTATCACCAGGTGCGGGTACGAGAGGCTGATATTCCTAAGACAACATTCAGGACCCGATATGGGCATTATGAATTCAGAGTGATGTCTTTTGGGCTGACTAATGCTCCAGCAGTATTTATGGATCTAATGAACCGGGTATTCAAGCCGTTCCTGGATATGTTCGTGATTGTATTTATTGATGACATCTTGGTTTATTCACGATCAGAAGCAGAACATGCAGATCACCTGAGGACAGTTCTTGGGGTACTCCGGCACCAGAAATAATATGCTAAATTCTCTAAGTGCAAATTCTGGTTGACTTCGTGTCACACCCCGACTTTACTAGGGTGTGATGGGCACCCGACCCCATATTCGGGGCCGAGCGAACCCTCGGACTCTTAGTACACACATGTTCTCTTGGATTCATAGGACAAAGTAAAGTAAAATACATAGTAATTTTTTTTGAAAACCTTTTCGTCATTTCTCAAAGTGAATACCGTTTGAAAACATGAGGTCTCTGTATAATAAAACACGTCAACCGGTGAAACTCTTTTTAAAGCTGACACCTTAGACCCACGACTCTGTCTGCAAAGTCTCTAACTGTAATCATGGACCATAGCACGTGTAAGCTGACTCAGCAACTCTCCAGGGCGAGTGGAGCTTGCCAACGTTGCTGGAACATCTTCTATAATGACTTCTACTCGTCTGGGGGTACCTGCGCGGCATGAAACGCAGCGCCCACAAGAAGGGGCGTCGATGCGAATAGTGTACCGAGTATGTAAGGCATAGACGGTAACATAGTAAGAAATGTATATATGAACAATAACCGCATAGAAACATAGAATATGTCATGTCGAGTATGGAATATATCATGTAAAGTCATATCCAATTTGTACATAGGAATCATATAATGTTGCATGGAGAACATAGAACATAGCATAGGATAGCGAGTAACCCGTGCATATGAGTGCCCCTGGGGGCGGATGTCATGCATGCTTATTTGGTCATATCAGGTCATAGTACCGCGCGAGACGGCTCGCCCACATAGCGCCGGAATACTCCAGCTCTGCCATAAATCCCGCGTCCGGGCATCCCGCGTCCGGGATGATAAGCCAGCTGACCAGGTGGCAATGAAACATAGTTCCTTCCCAAATTCCAAGTATTCAAGTATCCCATCCCCCCAACCCATGTTCATATTTAGCATGCAAGAGAGCCCAAGGAAATCATGTATTTATCGGAGTGACGTAAGGTCGGAAACCTCCGATCGCATTATGAAGTAATCATGGTCGCTTTGTCTCACCTTGAAGGAACGATAATCATAAGGCGAGACTATCAACGTAGAACATGTCATAGCATATCGAGTCATAGAATCATAGTTGTCATAGAATCATAGGCATCATAGAATCATAGTCATCATAGAATCATAGGAATCATAGGACCATAGTATTCGTAGGATCATAGCATTCATAGGATCGTAGTCGTCATGGAATCATAGTGTTCATAGGATCATAGGCATCGTAGAATCATAGTCATTGCTTTAGTTATTAAGACTTTCAATATTGAAAAGCGGGTTTTTGAAGAAAAAAGAATATTTTGGAAAACATTTGTAAACTTTTAGAAAAGAAAATTATGCATTGGGGTCAAGGGTTTAGTTAAAACAATTCTTATTTAGTAGTCGAAATAATATCCAAAAGTTTTCTTTAGCTGTAATATTGAAATAAACCGAAGGGAGCCATAGGAGGAAATTAGGGAATAGTGGGCCCACCTCGAGTCAAATGAGGCGGCGAACACCATTTACATATAATACATTTCATAATGTTACTTATGGAAGTCTTAGGGTGATCGGGTCGTATTCTTGCAAGTCCTAGGGTGTTCCGACCTTTCTCTCACTATTTAAGCACTTTTGGTTCAATGCCACTGAATGAATAGTAACTATTTTTCAATCTCGGATTTCTAGAGTTAGGGAAGTCCTCGAGACACGTTTTCAAGCCTAGTATATCTAAGACATGCCAAAGAAAGAAAGTGAAGCCTTACATACCTTTTTCCGCTTCTTACGCTCCTCCAAATTCAAGCTCCAAATCCGCCAAAATCTACAAATGGTCGCATTTACCAAACCTTGGTTAGAAGCTTTTAGAGGTTGAATCTTAAGGTACACTTGCCTACCGAAATTTCGGCAGCATTTCCTCTATAAATACACCGTCCCGAGAATATGGCTCGGCCCAATTCAACAACAACAACCCGAGAATGGAACTCGGCCACAATATCAACAATAAAACTACAATAGCATCTCCAAACATACTCAATTTAATTCAATAACATTTCATTCGCCTTCAAGTAAGCTACGTATATTCAAACTCACATTATTGATCATTCGTTCACTATTATTCCGAGACCTTTCAAACACGATTTAAGAACATTTCAAGTAATCCATGCAATATTCGAAACATTGCAAATCACATACCACTTCACCCGAAAACTACCAAACCCGAGAACACAACACAATACATTTCTTTCTTTCAACTTCATAAACTATATCAACAATCTCATATGTTAGCAACCTTATTTCCGTAAATTCAAGAAGCTATATTAAAATCCCATTGCCTTCTAAATCAGCCCACATTCACGGCCACAACATCACACACATAGCTACAACCTTAACATGCATAATCTCATGTTCCTCATCCATTTTACAACATAATATTCTCAACAATATCACTAGAACGCTAAATTACATTAATTCATCTTCGCTACACAATTAACCTATAAATTCGGCCAACATCCATACATACACAACATCATGAATTTCATCCGCTTCCACACACTACAACACGTCCAAAACATGCATAAAACACGTAAAAGAGAATAGAACCTTACCTTTTCCTTTCAATTGTTCTACTCGGCTAGTTCTCTCCATAGTCAAAACGAATGGTTTCCTTGTTCTTACAACCACTCCACGTCGTAAAGGACCTTCCAATTAGTGGAAAACTAGAAGAAAAATATTTTTCCATGACCATCTTCAAAGGGTTTGTTCGGCCACCCCTTGGCCGAACCCCTCTCTCTTTCTTTTCTTTTTCTTTCTTTCTCTCTTGTTCTCTCTTTCTTTCTTTCTTAAAATATGACCACCCCTTATATATATATATACTTATTGTATACATGTGAGGGGCACATGCCCCCTCTCTAGATTTTTCTTCCTTTTTCTTGGCTTTTCTTTTCCTTTCTTGAATTTTCTTCAAATTTCCAAAAGATGACCAAGTTCTTTCTTTGTCTCCTTTCTCCTTGCTTATTTTCGGCCACATGGCCTTTTTCCATGAAATTTCTTAATTACTCGTGAAATGACCATTTTACCCCTCGACTTTCCTAATTATTACCATTATGTCCCTAGCCTTCCGCATTATTTCACGGCCCATTTTGCGAATTTCCTTCTTGCCCTTAGCCTTTCTCAATACTTTCCATGCTGCCATTGCCCGCAATTAATATTCCTAACAACTCGCACATTAAAATTATGTTAGAACATAGTCTTATCCTTAACTTCTCGCCATTAACTCGGAATATTCAAATGTTCAAAATACGAGGTGTAACATCCTTCCCCCCTTTGGAACATTCGTCCTCGAATGTTCGACTAGGCTTACGGGGTCTCATAAGCACCTCGGGGGAGCTCCCTTTTCGAAGTTATTTTCCATCCTTCCTGTTAGCTCTTAAGCCATCCAATACCGTCCTCTTTGTCATACTCTTTTTCTTTATATACGTCCATTTTTCGGCGTCGCACTACTCAAGGTTTGTGCGAACTTCTCATATTACCTTAGACATTATCCGGACCTCTATCTACTCATTGTCGGTTTCCCCGAACTTACTAATTCACTTCAGTAAAAGGTCTCCTCAGTAGCTCAAGCGTTTATGTCAAACACACTACCGTATCAACTGTCTTTATCTCATCCTTACATTTCTCTCACCTGCTTCCCCCCTTTTGGGGGCGCACTTATACCATTATCCATTTATACTTCGTCTCATATCCTCATTCCCAATCTTAATCTATAGTGGAGTAACAATAGCTTACTTTGCAACACTTGTACCATTTACTCTTGCTGTCTCTCGAACTTCGGTACCCTTACTCGATTAATGCCTTTCATACCGTAACTTCGGTTGCTGGGATTTACATGTCCACCGATACAATCATATTTGGGATATTCTACACCTTCATATATACACATGTATAATTACTATTAACTAGCCCACAAAATACGTCCAAACGCTGTTCAAGCCTATCCTAATTACGGGCTATGATGTACTTCCCGTCTTTTCGCCGAGCAAGTCTGTCTCGTCCTACGCGTCTTCTTATGATTTCCAATTATTCCATACACTCTAGTTTCCCTTAGGTTGCTCCAGCCTCCTGTTGCCTCTGATGTTCGAATATGTAGAATTTCTTATAAACTTCCCAGGGGGGTCACCCATCCTAGAATTGCTCCCACCTGGGCACGCTTAACCCAAAAACTTCACTGGAATTCGGTGACTTAATGTCGATATTTTCACGTCCACTTTTTCACATGGCCTTTACTATTCGATCTGAAGCCAACCAAAGCTTTACAATTTTCGAGATATTCTCGTAATACGTCCTTTCTTCTATATTGACCATTTTGCCCTTCTCTTTTCCCGATGTCCACCTTCCGCCCGCATGTATGGCTATTTCCAGTCTGGCGCCCAGCTCCTCGTAACAGAACAAGTATATTAATCCAGCTTCACCTCTTTTGATCTCCATATCATTCCTCGCCTTTTTCCGCCGATGCGGGCGCCTACGGGAATCGACGATTAATATAAGGAATCTTATTTCCTATGTCTTGGCTCTATCGCACGATCATAGGACGAAAGAAGGTCAACAATTCCTAAATGCCCCGCGACCTCCTCGTTTATAAATGTGGCCGGCTTCACACCCATAAACGGACTCTCACCGACACGACTTTGCAGACAACCCTTGGACCGACCTGCTCTGATACCACTTTGTCACACCCCGACTTTACTAGGGTGTGATGGGCACCCGACCCCATATTCGGGGCCGAGCGAACCCTCGGACTCTTAGTACACACATGTTCTCTTGGATTCATAGGACAAAGTAAAGTAAAATACATAGTAATTTTTTTTTTTGAAAACCTTTTCGTCATTTCTCAAAGTGAATACCGTTTGAAAACATGAGGTCTCTGTATAATAAAACACGTCAACCGGTGAAACTCTTTTTAAAGCTGACACCTTAGACCCACGACTCTGTCTGCAAAGTCTCTAACTGTAATCATGGACCATAGCACGTGTAAGCTGACTCAGCAACTCTCCAGGGTGAGTGGAGCTTGCCAACGTTGCCGGAACATCTTCTATAATGACTTCTACTCGTACGGGGGTACACGCGCGGCATGAAACGCGCCGCCCACAAGAAGGGGCGTCGGTACGAATAGTGTACCGAGTATGTAAGGCATAGACGGTAACATAGTAAGAAATGTATATATGAACAATAACCGCATAGAAACATAGAATATGTCATGTCGAGCCGTGACCATATACATAGGAATCATATCTTGCATGGAGAACATAGAACATAGCATAGGATAGCGAGTAACTTTGTGCATATGAGTGCCCCCGGGGGCGGATGTCATGCATGCTTATTTGGTCATATCGAGTCATAGTACCGCGCGAGACGGCTCGCCCACATAGCGCCGAATACTCCGGCTACGCCATAAATCCCGCGTCCGGCATCCCGCGTCCGGGATGATAAGCCACCGACCGGTGGCAATGAAACATAGTTCCTTCCCAAATTCCAAGTATTCAAGTATCCCATCCCCCCCCAACCCATGTTCATATTTAGCATGCAAGAGAGCCCAAGGAAATCATGTATTTATCGGAGTGACGTAAGGTCGGAAACCTCCGATCGCATTATGAAGTAATCATGGTCGCTTTGTCTCACCTTGAAGGAACGATAATCATAAGGCGAGACTGTCAACGTAGAACATGTCATAGCATATCGAGTCATAGAATCATAGTTGTCATAGAATCATAGGCATCATAGCATCATAGAATCATAGTCATCATAGAATCATAGGCATCATAGGACCATAGTATTCGTAGGATCATAGCATTCATAGGATCACAGTCTTCATAGGATCGTAGTCGTCATGGAATCATAGTGTTCATAGGATCATAGGCATCGTAGAATCATAGTCATTGCTTTAGTTATTAAGACTTTCAATATTGAAAAACTGGGTTTTTGAAGAAAAAAGAATATTTTGGAAAACATTTGTAAACTTTTAGAAAAGAAAATTATGCATTGGGGTCAAGGGTTTAGTTAAAACAATTCTTATTTAGTAGTCGAAATAATATCCAAAAGTTTTCTTTAGCCGTAATATTGAAATAAACCGAAGGGAGCCATAGGAGGAAATTAGGGAATAGTGGGCCCACCTCGAGTCAAATGAGGCGGCGAACACCATTTACATATAATACATTTCATAATGTTACTTATGGAAGTCTTAGGGTGATCGGGTCGTATTCTTGCAAGTCCTAGGGTGTTCCGACCTTTCTCTCACTATTTAAGCACTTTTGGTTCAATGCCACTGAATGAATAGTAACTGTTTTTCAATCTCGGATTTCTAGAGTTAGGGAAGTCCTCGAGACACGTTTTCAAGCCTAGTATATCTAAGACATGCCAAAGAAAGAAAGTGAAGCCTTACATACCTTTTTCCGCTTCTTACGCTCCTCCAAATTCAAGCTCCAAATCCGCCAAAATCTACAAATGGTCGCATTTACCAAACCTTGGTTAGAAGCTTTTAGAGGTTGAATCTTAAGGTACACTTGCCTACCGAAATTTCGGCAGCATTTCCTCTATAAATACACCGTCCCGAGAATATGGCTCGGCCCAATTCAACAACAACAACCCGAGAATGGAACTCGGCCACAATATCAACAATAAAACTACAATAACATCTCCAAACATACTCAATTTAATTCAATAACATTTCATTCGCCTTCAAGTAAGCTACGTATATTCAAACTCACATTATTGATCATTCGTTCACTATTATTCCGAGACCTTTCAAACACGATTTAAGAACATTTCAAGTAATCCATGCAATATTCGAAACATTGCAAATCACATACCACTTCACCCGAAAACTACCAAACCCGAGAACACAACACAATACATTTCTTTCTTTCAACTTCATAAACTATATCAACAATCTCATATGTTAGCAACCTTATTTCCGTAAATTCAAGAAGCTATATTAAAATCCCATTGCCTTCTAAATCAGCCCACATTCACGGCCACAACATCACACACATAGCTACAACCTTAACATGCATAATCTCATGTTCCTCATCCATTTTACAACATAATATTCTCAACAATATCACTAGAACGCTAAATTACATTAATTCATCTTCGCTACACAATTAACCTATAAATTCGGCCAACATCCATACATACACAACATCATGAATTTCATCCGCTTCCACACACTACAACACGTCCAAAACATGCATAAAACACGTAAAAGAGAATAGAACCTTACCTTTTCCTTTCAATTGTTCTACTCGGCTAGTTCTCTCCATAGTCAAAACGAATGGTTTCCTTGTTCTTACAACCACTCCACGTCGTAAAGGACCTTCCAATTAGTGGAAAACTAGAAGAAAAATATTTTTCCATGACCATCTTCAAAGGGCTGTTCGGCCAGCCCCTTGGCCGAACCCCTCTCTCTTTCTTTTCTTTTTCTTTCTTTCTCTCTTGTTCTCTCTTTCTTTCTTTCTTAAAATATGACCACCCCTTATATATATATATATACTTATTGTATACATGTGAGGGGCACATGCCCCCTCTCTAGATTTTTCTTCCTTTTTCTTGGCTTTTCTTTTCCTTTCTTGAATTTTCTTCAAATTTCCAAAAGATGACCAAGTTCTTTCTTTGTCTCCTTTCTCCTTGCTTATTTTCGGCCACATGGCCTTTTTCCATGAAATTTCTTAATTACTCGTGAAATGACCATTTTACCCCTCGACTTTCCTAATTATTACCATTATGTCCCTAGCCTTCCGCATTATTTCACGGCCCATTTTGCGAATTTCCCTTCTTGCCCTTAGCCTTTCTCAATACTTTCCATGCTGCCATTGCCCGCAATTAATATTCCTAACAACTCGCACATTAAAATTATGTTAGAACATAGTCTTATCCTTAACTTCTCGCCATTAACTCGGAATATTCAAATGTTCAAAATACGAGGTGTAACACTTCGGTAGCATTCCTGGGGCATATTATTGGAGTTGATGGCATCCGGGTGGATACCCAGAAGATTGAGGTCTTAAAGAATTGGCCTAGACCTACGACACCTACTGAGGTACATAGCTTTCTGGGTTAGCCGGTTATTACAGGAGATTTATGGAGAAGTTTGCTTCGATTTCAGCGCCTTTAACAAGGCTAACTCAGAAGGGAGCCAAGTTTCGGTGGACGATGCTTGTGAACGAAGCTTCCGATTCTTTGAAAGAGAAGTTGACTACGACTCCGATTCGACTCTTCTCGAGGACCGGATGGGTATGCTATTTATTGTGATGCTTCTGGTGTTAGATTGGGGTGTGTATTAATGCAGCACGGCAGAGTTATAGCTTATGCTTCCCGACAGCTCAGAAAGCATGAAAGAAATTATCCCACTCACGATCTGGAGCTAGCCGCGGTAATTCATGCTTTGAAGATTTGGAGACATTATCTATATGGCGTGCACGTTGATATTTATACAGATCATAAGAGCCTCCAATATATCTTTAAGCAGAAGGAGCTAAATTTACGACAGAGAAGGTGGCTAGAGTTGCTGAAAGATTATGATGTCTATATTTTATACATTCCTGGGAAAGCTAATGTTGTAGCAGATGCACTCAGCCGTAAGTCTATGGGTAGTTTGACGGACGTGCCATCAGAGAAGAAGGAAATGGTTCGTGAGATTCATCAGCTAGCTAGTCTTGGAGTTCGCTTGGCTGATTCTGGAGATATTGGGATTTCCGTTCGAGGGGTTGCTGAATCCTCTATTATGGAAGAGTTAAAGCGACATCAGTACGAGGATCCTATTCTGGCACAGTATAGAGATACAGCCCTGGCAAAGGAGAAGACTCCGTTCGAGATTTCACCCGAGGAAGCATTATTGCACAGGGGCAGATTATGTGTACCTGATGTTGCGGTGGTCGCGGCGACAGGTTATGGGCGAGGCATATTATGCCAGTTATTCTGTTCACCCAGGGTCGACGAAGATGTATCATGACCTCAGATGCTTATACTGGTGGGATGGTATGAAAAGGGACATAGAAGAGTTCGTCGCTCAATGCCCAAATTGCCAGCAGGTTAAGATCGAGCATCAGAAGCCCGGTGAATTATTACAGGAGATGGAGATTCTGACGTGGAAGTGGGAAATAATTAATAAGGACTTCATTACCGGCTTACCTCGCACTCCACGTAAGTATGACTCCATATGGGTTATCGTTGATAGGCTGACAAAATCAGCCCATTTCCTTCCAGTCAGGACTACGTATTCGGCTGAGGACTATGCCAGGTTATATATTAAGGAGATAGTGAGACTTCACGGAGTTCCCATATCTATCATCTCCGACAGAGGTGCCCAGTTTACAGCTAATTTCTGGAGATCATTTCAGGAAGGATTGGGGACACAGGTGAGTCTTAGTACAGCATTCCATCCTCAGTCTGACGGACAGGCCGAGCGCATATTCAGACGCTGGAAGATATGTTGCGGGCCTGTGTTATTGATTTCAGAGGTAGCTGGGATGATCATTTGTCGCTCGTTGAATTTGCTTATAATAATAGCTACCACTCCGGTATCCAGATGGCACCATATGAGGCCCTGTATGGCAGGAAGTGCAGGTCACCGATTGGCTGGTTCGATGTTGGGGAGACTAAATTAATTGGCCCGGATATGATTCAGCAAGCAGTTGATAAAGTGAAAATCATCCGGGAATGGTTACTAGCAGCCCAGAGTCGACAGAAATCATATGCAGATAATCGACGTCGACATTTAGAGTTCCAGGTTGGAGATTGGGTATTCCTGAAAGTGTCACCCATAAAAGGTGTTATGAGATTCGACAAAAAAGGAAAGCTCAGTCCGAGATATATTGGGCCGTATCAGATTATCCGTAAAATAGGCAAGGTTGCCTATGAATTAGATCTACCAACTGATTTGGGAGCAGTACATTCGGTATTTCACGTGTCTATGCTTCGCAAATGCATTGGTGACCCTTCCGAAATATTTCCCATAGATGATATCCGGGTCACGGAGGAGCTATCCTATGAAGAGCGCCTATAGCCATATTGGATCGTCAGGTAAGAAGGTTGCGGAATAAAGATGTGGCTACCGTTAAAGTGTTATGGCGGAACAATAACCGGGAGGAAATGACCTGGGAAGCTGAGGAGGAGATGAAGAAGAAGTATCCTCACTTATTTCCGGTGCCTACAGGTAATTTAAATTCCTTCCTTGACTATGTTGATCAATGAATGAATTGTGTGTGATAACTATAAAAGAAACTCCCCCGAACTGTTTGTAGGACCCGTAGGGTTAGTTTAACATTCGAGGACGAATGTTCTAAAGGGGGGGAGGATGTTATATCCCGTATTTTGTACAACGGGACAATCCGAGTTAACCACGATAAGTTAGGGACAGGACTAGTCTGGGATACGAAGTCGAGACTTTTAACCACGATCTTGTTTTAAGACATAAGTTGCTATGATTTGTGGTATGGAATATTAAGGAAGTTTGTGGGTTAAAAGAGAATTAATGGAAAAATTAATATTTCATGATTTAAGGGGGAGTGTGGGCCATGGCCACATGGATGGTTAATATATGCATATTAAGATGACTAAGTAGTCATCTTTTCCATCTTCATCACTTAGAGAAAAATCAAGAAGCTTGGAGAAAAAAAAAGACCAAGGCATTCGGCCATAGGTGCAAGAAATTGAGGTCCAAAAATAGCCATCAAAAAAATAATTTCTTCTAGCAAACCCACTAATTGAAGGGTCCTTGTTAACGTGGAGTGGTTGTTTGAGTCAATAAACCGTTCGTTTTCATCCTTTGCGACCTTAGCTAAGTTGTGGAGTTAAGAAGAAAGGTAAGGTTTAATCTTGTTTTTATATGTTATAGATGGTTTATGTGTGTTGTAGTATGTAAAAATGGATGAAACTCATGAAATATGCATGATTGAAGAGGAGCCGTGTGCATGGCTTATGGCCGTGTAGTGGTGTGTGTTGTGTAGGAGTGGTGAATTAACTTTATCTTGGAGATGTAGATCTTGGAGAGTCCGAGACTTAGGTTTGGTTTAGCCTTGAGAGCGGACAAGGTATGTAAAGCCTAACCCTTCTTTCTTTTGGCATGTCCTAGTTGTAAATAGGCTATGACACGAGTCTCGAGGAAACTCTACTCTTATGATCCGGGCATGTCTACAACTCTTATTTATCTCTTTACGTCAGCATTATTAATGTAATAGTAATATGGTTCCTATGCCTTTGGTAAGCTTGAATTTTAAATGTTGCATAAAGATTTTGTTTTAAAAGGATTCTACGTCTAAAAATGGCCGTAGCTTCCGTAGACAGAACCGGATCGCCTCGATATGCTCGTGGGAGATTCTGTAGCATATAATGACTATGTCTTCCATAGGCGGGCCCGGATTGGGTTGAGGCTCATCCGTGGGACCTGCGACTTTCCCTTGTGTAGCTCCAACGACCTGGTGACAGAACTTAATACAGCTATCACCCGACCCCCGAGTGTTGATTACTTATTTGCTTATTAAATCTATAATGACGATTTTTATGCATATGATTACTCACGACTCTGCTCGTGCATTCTGTTGTATCTTTCACCGAGTCCCGGGCCGGTTATGTTATCGTGCGCACTATGTTATGTTCCGGAGTATGATGTGTCCGGTTCGCCGAGCCCCTTGCTGGAGGGCCGGGTACCGTGTATATTTGGTGTTATGATGTGTTATGGTGCTATGATGTGTTATGTGATATGTCGGGTTTCGGAGATATGAAATCTTCCGGAGTATGATATGTTGTGGCGCCAGAGACGGGTGAGCGACCATATTTCCTGAGCCGCATGCATGATTTGTGTTTTGAAAGTGAACGTTTTGGTATTTTGGACATTATACTTATTTTCTGTATTTCTGTTTCGATTATGTTTCTGTTTACTGTATTTCTTGCTTTGCATACTCAGTACATATTTCGTACTGACCCCCTTTCTTCGGGGGTTGCGTTTCGTCATGCCCGCGGTACGACGCCCATTTCGGTGATCCGCCGACCTCGGACACCTATTCTGTATTTGGAGTGCTCCCTTTGTTCTGGAGCCTATATTTTGGTATATATTCTTCCGTTGCATATGTGTATATTTGTTCAGGGGTATGGCGGGGCCCTGTCCCGTCATATGATTCTGTTGTTCTGTTTAGAGGTCTGTAGACGTATATGTGGGTTGTGCCTATTACTGTACAGGTGTGTTCGTATGTTTTATGTTTGGGCGGTCCCACTCGCCATGGCAGCCTTGTCTGCTCGCGTTTGTACGTATTTTGGGGCGATGCGCCATATGATAGCCTTGCTGGCTTCTGTGATATATATGTATCTGTGTTTGCGACAGTTTGAGACAGTGTTTGATATTTGCATACGTATAAGTTATCTGTATGCGATTCTGGTTAATGAATATGTTTGGGTGCCCAGCTCGGGCACTAGTCACGGCCTACGGGGTTGGGTCGTGACATGAATGATATCAAAGCCAATGACAATCTATCAATATCAATGGTGCCAAACATGGACACATATCACGAGAATCTATCAATATCAATTGTGCCACACATGGAGATATATCACAATATCATGAATAAATCACTTTCTTCCTCTTTACAAGACAATACCCTATAAATGAGAGATAAGGTTTCACAATAGCGATAAGGCAACACAACATCATATCTATTATCAGAAACGTGGCAACAAGCCGATATATCACAGTAAGGAAACAAGCCACAATCAAACATGTAACGACCCATTTAGTCATTATAGTGTTTGGACCCATTTAACCTTGTTGACCCTTCCCCAAGCCCCTTTAGTATGATCTATGACTTAATGAAGTCATTAAGTTGGTTGTCGCAAGGTTTGAGTGTAAATTGAGTCGTTGATTGAGAAGCTAGTTAAGTTAGCGAATTAGAGTTGGCCACGGTCAACGTCGGGTTAGGATGACCTAGTGTCAATATTTTAGAAGTTCCAACATGTTAATATGTCTATTTTAAACTTGTCCACAAGTTTTGGTGAGGTTCCGATGAGTTTCATATGGGTTTGGGTTTTGTCGCTATCGTATTCGATGTTTTTGTCGGAGGTCTGTGGATAGAAATGGCTCCAGATTGATCATTTGACATTTTTTTTTGGTGAGGATTGAACCATTAGATCCATATCAAAATTACGAAGCTATAAGCAAAAAAATCATCGCGTTTGGCCACCTTATGAGGGAGTACGGACTGTTCCAGCTGGCCGCTGGCAGTGGCCAAAGAGCTGCTATAGTGGTACCGCTGCAGCGGTCAGCGGCTGATGGGGGAAAAATGCCCTATTTTAATCCCCCAACTCCTACCCATTATTCCCAAGAACCCAAATTCAGTTTTCAAGAGAGAAAGAGGCAAAATTCACTCCATTCATTGGTGAAAGCATCTTGGAGGGGAAGTCTCCACCTTTATTTGTTCCATTTTCCTTTCTTCTTCAAGTTACATGATTAGTTTAATGTCCATCAATTATGGGTGAAAATCCTTGAACCTTTGAATTAGTAAACCCTTAAATAATTATTTGGTTGTTTTGAGTCCATTTGGGGGTGACATAGGAAATTATAACAAATTTGGGAATTTCGAGGCCACAGGTGAGTTGGTATAGTGTTCTTAGGTCTATGTGCATGTTTGTTTATGTTTGTGAGGCCTCGGATGAAATGTTGGATGATAGAGTGAAAAACTAGGAAAAACTACGTACTCACTGCCTCAGTAGTACGACACTGTGGCGGGGTTGTACCGCTGTAGCGGCGGTCCTCTCGCCACCGCAGCCATTCAGGAATCTGGGTGTCCGCTATGTGTTATATCCCGTATTTTGAACAACGGGACGATATGAGTGAATTATGATAAGTTGGGGACAAGACTATTCCGAGATACGAAG
This sequence comes from Lycium ferocissimum, assembly GCF_029784015.1. Lineage (NCBI taxonomy): Eukaryota > Viridiplantae > Streptophyta > Magnoliopsida > Solanales > Solanaceae > Lycium > Lycium ferocissimum. Next base: position 65,851 of record NW_026725733.1, read on the forward strand.
TAGAGACTTTTGTTTGTTTTAAAAGCTTAAGTTGTGTATGATTGTATTGGCATGGAAATATTAAGGAAACATTTGGGGTCAAAAGGTATTTTTGGAAAGTATTTTATTTCATGAAGAACAAAAAAATAAAATAAGGGACCATGTGGCCGGCCACCTTGGTGTGGGCCATGGCCACATGGATGGCCAATATATGAAATTAAAAAGATGACTTAGTCATCTTATTCACCATTTACACTTCTAGAAAAATCAAGAAAACTTGGAGAAGAGAAAGAGAGAGGGTTTCGGCCATAGAGCAAGAATTTGAAGACCAAGAATTGATCAAGAAAAAATTGTTTCTTCAAGCAAACTTACTAATTGAAGGGTGCTTATTAACGTGGGAGCGTTGTTGGAAGCGATAGACTACTCGTTAGCATCATTCACCACCTTAGGCAAGTTGTAAAGTTGAAAAAAAAAGGTAAGGTTTAATCTTGTTTTTATGAGTTATGGAGGGTTTATATGTGTTGTAGTATGCTAAAACGGATGAAATTCATGAAAGAAGTCATGTTGAAGTTGAGTCGTGACATGGTGTTTGGCCGTGTGTGTGTGTGTTGTGTTAAAAGTAATGAATTAATTCTAGTTAGCATGTTTTGATTGTTGTAGTGTGAAGAAAAGAATGAAAATCATCTATATGTGTGTGTATGGTGTGGGCCGAATAGAGTTCCCCTTTGTGTAGTTGAGAATGAACAAATTGTTGTTAGTATTTTAGTTGTCGTCGTTATGGATTCTATGATGAAAAATGCAAGTTTAATGATTCAAATTGATGTTGTAATGGTTACGGGCTGATTTGGAAGTTAATGTGCTTTTAATGTAATTTTTGCATTTATGAGAATGACATTGTTAAAGTGTGGATTGTTAGTGTAATTCATGAATTTGGGAGAGAAGGATGTGGATTATGTTGTTCTCGGGTTTGGGGAGGAATTCGGGTGAGTTGGAGTGTTGTTTGGGTTGTTTGGAAAATTGTGTGAATTGTTTAAAGTGTTCTTGAATATTTTTTGAATGGTTTCGAACTAGTAATCGAATGTGTAAATGTTGATGTTGGTTTGAAGGTAAGTAGTTGAAGTGAGTATATTGGAATATTGTGAATGTTGTTGAATTATGTAAAAGGAGCTACTAATGTTAAAATGCATTTTGAATTGATTATTGATGTTGTAGTTTGGTTGTTGGTATGGTTGTTGATGAATTTGGCCGAGTTGAATTCTCGGGGTGTTGTATTTATAGGGGAAATGCTGCCCAAATTTCGGTAGAATTTGGTGTTCGTTTAGAATTGAATGCCTGAATACGTATAGCTAATGTTTGATATATTGACGTTATGTAGATCTTGGGGTGCCCGAGACGTGAGGTTTGGATTAGCTTGAGAGCAGACGAGGTATGTGAAGCCTAACCTTTCGTTCTTTTGGCATGTCCTAGTGTTAAGTAGGCTATGACACGAGCCTCGGGGTAACTCCACTCTTGAGATCCGAGCTTATATACGTATCTTATTTGCTTCTAAAGATTTACTCTCTTAAAGTAGCCTAACTAAGTCATTTATGTTTTCATTTGTATGGATTTCAAAAATTATGTAAAGAATTTTATTCCTAAAAGACTCCGTAACTACGAACGTCCATAACTTCCGTAGACGAGCTCGGATCGGCCCGAAACGTTCATAGGAGATTCCATAAGGCATAACATCCCCCAACTTTCATAAGCGGGCTCGGATGGGGTTGGTACCCGTCCGTGGGCCCCGTGACTTTTCTATGTTCGTTTCTAGCGACTTTTGGTAAGGTCTTAGTATGACTAACACTTAATTCCCGAGTATGGATTACTTATTAACTCATCGAGTTTAAGATAATTATTTTTATGCATATGGTTACTCACGACTCCGCTCGTGCATATGATCGTTACATCCTTCGCCGAGTCCCGGGCCGGTTATGTTCGTGCGCATTATGATATATTCCGGAGTATGATGTGTCCGGTTCGCCGAGCCTCGCTAGAGGGCCGGGTTCCGAGTATATTTGGCGTTATGATGTGTTATGGCGTTATGATGTGTTATGTGATATGTCGGGTTCGGAGATATGAAACCTTCTGGAGTATGATGTGTTATGGCGCCAATGTCGGAGGGCGACCATATTCTAAGAGCCTATGCATGATTTGTTTTTTTAAAAGTAAATAATTGACATTTTGCATATTGTATTTATTTTCCGCATCCTTTGTTTCGATTATGATTCTATTATTGTATTCCTTGCTTTGCATACTCAGTACATATTCCGTACTGACCCCCTTTCTTCGGGGGCTGCGTTTCATGCCCGCAGGTACAGACGCTCAACTTGGTGATCCACCTGCCTAGGACACCTATTTTGCTATCTGGGAGTGCTCCTTCGTCCGGAGCCTATATTTTGGTATATATACTTTTCCGTTGCATATGTATATATTGATTCAGGGGTACGGCAGGGCCCTGTCCCGTCATGTGATTTTGTTGTTCTGTTTAGAGGTCTGTAGATATGTATGTGGGTTATGGTTGTTCCTGTACAGATATGTTCGTACGTTTTATGTTTGGGCGGTCCTACCCGCCGTGGCAGCCTTGTCGGCTGCATATGCGTATTTTGATATGTTATGTACATTATGACGGCCTCGCCGGCTTTTATGATATATGTTTGCTCTTATGCGATAATCTGAGACTATGTGTGACCATTTGTATTTATGCGAGTTTAGTATGCCGATTCTGAGTATCAGGTGCGTAAGAGTGTCCAATTCGGACACTAGTCATGGCCTACGGGGTTGGGTCATGACAAAAGTGGTATCAGAGCGGTTCGTCCTCGGAATGTCTACAGACCGTGTCTAGTAGAGTCCTGTTTATCGGTGTGTTGTGCACCACATCTATAAACAGGAGGCTACATGACATTTAGGATGTTATCTTTCTTTCTGATCTTAGATCGTGCGATAGAGCTGTATTATTAGGATGATTTCTTTCTAACGAATTGCTATGTTTTCAGCGATGCCTCCGAGAAAGGCGACAGCTGCCCAGAAGGGAAAGTCTACTGCAGTGGGAGAGACTAGTCCGGCCCAGAGAGTTACTAGGGCCCGTGCTCAGCTCGAACCGGAGATTGTGCCCTGGTCGGCCAGTTCTGCCACCCCATCGCCGTCAGAGGGGCATAGAGCAACAGCAGCTGCAGGACAGGAGGCGGCTCCACCGCCCGCTCCTGAGGTTCGAGTGCCCGAGCCTCCAGCTCCTCAGCCAGGAGCGGAGGACAGGGCTATGAGGCACGCCGTTCAGTTGCTTACCAGATTGGTAGCACGACAGGTTCAGAGGCATGAAGCAGGAGATGATCATGCGAGCGGGCGTGACAGTCAGAGGGCCCGCTATTTCTTGACCTGTAATCCGCTAGAGTTTTTCGGGTCAAAGCCCGAGGAGGACCCCCAGGAGTTCATCAGACAGATGCGGCGTACGCTGCGGCTTATCAGGGCTTTCGAGACTGAGTCTGTTGAGTTGGCGTCGTACCGGTTGCATGATATAGCAGCTAATTGGTATGAGTCTTGGGAGCTGTCCGGAGGTAAGGGTGCTCCTCCAGCCATATAGGATGAGTTCGTGGAGGCCTTTCTTGGCCATTTTCTACCCCCGAGAGACGAGACGAGCCGGGGTTCACGCGCATTTTTACATCGAGGGCGGGGGCGGCGGGGAGTGTCGGGAGTATAGCCTTGAGTTTGATTCTCTGGCTAGATATACGCCTCATATTATGGCTGACATGGCTGATCCAGTGCACCAGTATGTGATGGGGCTGGATAGTTATTTGATTGATAGTTGTATGGCGATGGCTTCCCAGCCCGGGGTGTTATATCCCGTATTTTGGTACATTGGGATAATCCGAGTTAGTCATGATAAGTTAAGGACAAGGTTGTAATTTCTTCCGATTTTGTTAAAAGTGCATAAGTTGCATATTCATCTTTTCATTGGCATGGAGTGTTAAGGGTAAAATTGGAATAAGAAAAATTTGGGGTCAAAATTGAATTATGGAAAGTTGGGCATTTCATGAAAATTAAGGGCTAGAAGTGAAATATTGGAAACTAATTATTTCATGAAAATGGCCATATGTGGCCATGTGTGGGGTGTGGGCCATAGGCCACATGGAAGCATTATATATGTAACAAAAGATGACCAAGTCAATCATTTTTATCATCTTCTACACTTAGAGAAAAATCAAGAAACTTGGAGAAGCAACCAAGCAACCATTCGGCCATGGCTTGGAAAATTGAGGACCAAAAATTGACCAAGAAAAATTGGTTTCTTCTAGTTTTCCCACTAATTGGAGGGTCCTAAACAACATGAAGTGGTTGTTGGAGCAAAAAAATCCTTGGTTCTTACAAATCTCAACCCTAGCCAAGTTGAAGAACAAAGTGGAAAAGGGTAAGTTTTAATCCTCTTTTTCATATGTTATGCATGGTTTGTGTACGTTGTGGAGTGTGGAAATGAATGAAATCATGAAAATATGGATGTTGATGTTTGGCCGTGGGTGTGAAATGGTGTGGGAGTGATGAATTAATTGTATTAGCATGTTTGGGTGTTGTTGTAGTGTGTAGAAATGGATGGAAATCATGGAATTCATGTATGTGATGTGTTGGCCGAAAATGGGCTGTTTTGTGTGTTAGGGAATGAACTGGTTTTATGTAGTATTTTGGTTGTTTTTTGTTGTGGATTATGTGATGAAAAATGAAGGTTTGATGGTTCAAAGTGAAGTTGAAATCATGTGGGCTGTTTTGGAACCTAATGGGATCTTAATATGGTTTCTTGTATTTTTGAGATTAATGTTGTTAAAGTATGGATTGTTAGTATGGTTTATAAATTTGGAAGAAAAGAAATGCGTTGTTGATATTTCCCTGGACTTGGAAGGTTTTGGGTTGCCTTATGTTTTGGTTGATGTTGTTAGAATGCTTGTTGGTATTGTTGTTGATGAATTTGGCCAAGTTGAAATCTCGGGGTTTTTTGCATTTATAGGGGAAATGCTGCCCAAATTTCTGTAGATAAAAGTGATGGCATGAAATTGAATTCCTAAGTGCTTATGGCTAATGTTAGTATCCAATGATGTTGATTGTAGATTTTGAGAAGACGAGACTTGAGTTTGGATTAGCTTAGGAAGCAATCAAGGTATGTAAGGCTTATCTTTCCTTCTTTTGGCATGTCTTAGATATGAGTAAGGTATGATATGTTATGAGCCTTGGGGGTAATTCTGTCACACCCCGATCTTACTAGGGTGTGATGGGCACCCGACCCCATACTCGGAGCCGAGCGAACCCGCTGACTCTTGTTACATACATATTCTCTTTGGATCCTCAAAACAAATGATAGTAAAATACATAATAAAATTTTCAAAATCTTTTTGACGTTTTTCAAACTAAGCACGGTGCCGTAAGCGCAAGGACCCTATAACATAATGTATAATAAAACATATCGGCTAGTGGGGCCGTTTTCAAAGCTCTGTCACTCTAGACTCATGGCTCTGTCTCGCAAAGTCTCTAACTTTACTCCCGATACGGTAGCATAGACACTCTGACTCGGCAACACTCCGGAATGAAGTGGAGCTCGCCAATCCGCTGGAACGTCCCCTGTAATGGCTTCTACTCGTCTGGTGTACCTGCGCGGCATGAAACGCAGCGCCCACAAAAAGGGGCGTCAGTACGAGTAATGTACTGAGTATGTAAGACATGGGTGGTAACATAGAAAGAGACATAGCCATGCGCAACAACGGTATGGAGACGTAGAGCATGTCATGTAGAAGGGAGTATCCTGTACATATAAGACATATCGTGTGTAAGGGAGTAAGCTGTACATATAGAACAGGTAACCTGTACATATAGGACATATCATGTGTAAAGCTGTAACCTGTACATGTGGAACATATCATGTAAAGCTGTGACCTGTGCATATAAGTGCCCCTGGGGGCGGATGCCATGCATGCTTGTTTGGTCATATGGTATCATAGCGCCGAACAAGCCGGCTCACCCACATAGCGCCGAAATACGTCGGCTCGCCCATAAATCCCGCGTCCGGGCATCCCGCGTCCGGGATGATAAGCCAGCTGACCAGGTGGCAATGAAACATGTATCCCATCCCATTCCCCTCATGTACATGTATCCCATCCCCCCAACCCATATACAGGTATGGCATGCATGAGAGCCCAAAGAAAGTCATGTACTCGTCGGAGGGACGTAAGGTCGGAAACCTCCGATCGCATTATGGAGTAATCATGGCCACTTTGTCTCACCTTGAAGGATCGATAATCATAAGGCGAGACTACCAACAGAGAATAACATTAAGAGAAATCATAGAACATGTCATTTCGTACCATATCATATCACATCATGTCATATCATAGCATATCGTGTCTGTCATAGCATGTCATCTCATATCAAATCATGTCGTAGCATATCATGTCATGTCATGTCGTGTCATAGTCATTTTCTCATATTTGACCGCATCATGATCATCATAGAATCATAGTCATTGTTTTAGTCATAAGAACTTTCATTATTGTAAAACTTGGTTTTTGAAGAAAATGAATATTTTGGAAAACACTTGTAAACTTTTAGTAAGGAAAATCATGCTTTGGGGTCAAGGGTTCAATTAAAACAACTATTGTTTTATGGTCGGAATGATAACCAAGAACTTCCAAAAGGCTATAGTACGGAGATAAACCAAACGGGACGATAGAAAGGAATTTGGGAATAGTGGGCCCACCTCGGTCGAACGAGGCGGCGTACACAATTTACGTGTGATACATTTCAT
>NW_026725734.1:0-5000 GCF_029784015.1 Lycium ferocissimum
TCAAATATCTCTTTCCTATGTGATTATTGTCTTTGTTCAATTTAACTTTCTTTTTATATATGTGTGAATATTTTTTTAATTTTTTTTTTTTTCCCAATTATTCGGGTTATTTTATTACTCTTCACACTTAGGAATTTTTTTTTTTGGTATATATGTTTACAATTCTTCAACCTTGAAAATTAAATCATTGCATTTCAAACTCTTCAACGTTGCTAACCCAACAATAATAGCATGGGTAGTGTTTTTTTTGGGTGCAAACGATAATCTCTCTTATTTACCTTATTTCATTTAAATAGCTCACGAAATTTTTGAAATTTTTTTTTATTTCGTTTGACGTTTGAATATAGCAATATATATTGTATAATTATCGACATTACACTAGATAAAGCCAAAATTGAGAGCAAAAAAAGATTATATATTGTATATTTATCCGATATTTTGCTCATTTCCTAGATCAAACCAAAGTTGATAACCCAAAAAAAAAAAAAAGATTATATATTGTATATTTATTTGAGATTTTGTCGATCAAAACAAGTTCCAAACCGAGAAAATGAGTAATTTATTAATACGATGTATAAAGTGAAAAAAGGAACTAAATTATCTTTTCAAATTCAATTTTTTTTGCAATATTATGAAATTCTTTGATGGTTATATATAAGATGATATTCACCATTTAAAAAATTCCCATTGTTTGTTTATTATGATTTTATAAATATTGTTAAGACTTTATTCATAATTTTGTTTCACTCCATATACATTTTCAATATGTTTTTTTTTAACCTATAGTAGTTTTTTATTTTCTTTTATTTAGAGAATTTTCTATCAACAAAAAATTTTACATATAAAGTTGGAATTGATTATATATTTTCCAAAATTTTTTTCCCCGGGGGCGCACACACGTGTGTGTCCAAAAAATATATATATATATATATATATATAAAGATCGAAGAGGGATTGTTAAGACGGAAATTTAACTTAAATTTTATATTCCCCCCTCATTCATCTTAACATCCTAAAATAACAAAAAAAACATAGCTTCCAAAAAAGGGCAGTAACAAAGAAAAAGAGTATGAAAGTATGGTAAAAAGGATAAGAAGGGGGGGGGGGAAAAAGAGCAACACAAGAACTCTTTACAAAAAGAATAAAACGAATAGAGAAATACAACATTTATCGAAGACAAATTTTTTTTGTTAGAATTTTTTTAAATTTTTTTTTAATGAAAAAAACCGGGGTAAATTTCCTAGAGCAAAATCCGGTTAGAGTGCAAAACGGGGGCAAATTGGCAAAGTCAAGTTTGTATTGTCATTTGTAACGGTTTTACCTGAAGTGCTAGGGGAAATCAAATTGAACTAGAATTAATAATTCGAGACGACAAAAACGAACGAGTGGTGAGTATTACATTAATATATAAAAGCATGGGGTTTTTACCCACGCCCCACGCCTCAAAAAAAAAAAAAAAAAAAAAAAAAAGAGAGAAGGAAAAAAATGGACCCATTAATTATTAAATGGACTTAATCCTAATATTTGGTGAAAGTGGGAATTTTTCAAAGGTTTGAGGACTAGTCCGAACCCCTGGGTTATTACGCTTGGTTGGGTAAGCAGATTGTTTTTCCCTAAAAAAAAAAAACATCGATTTTGACGGGTGTATAAAATATTGGGGCTAGCTATGGGCCATGGCTAGTGGTTTTAACCACAGAGGTATTTAATTTTCTTTTAATTGTTTTATATACAGTTGGAATTTTGCTCTGTGATCTTTGTTTGGCTTCGTGATACCTTGTTACCGTTGAAAAAATAATTAAAATATCTCAAAAAAGAAGTACTCATATTCTTGTCTAGGTTCATTATATTTCTTAATGGATCTTTACTACATATTTTATAATTTCAATAATTCCAATATTACTTTTTGGATTAGTAACAGACCCTTTTGCACATTATAAGCATTGACTCTTCGGTTTTGTCATTAATCGTACTGGCATTAATCCTCTACACCGTTGGAGTTTTCGCAGCATTGATATTTTCTTTTATTAGTGCAATTGAATAACATTATTATGGTTGTCTACCAGAACGTTTCTAAGGGGTCTTTCTATACCCATTTATCCAGATACTCTACTTACACATAGTCTATCACTTTTTACTATGAGAATATAAAATAAAAAAAAAAAAAAACAAATATATGCTGACAGATATACCGGAAGTAGCGAACTCTAAAAGAGACTTGAAGGGAAAATCACACATTTTTTAATACAAATTGTGAAATGATGATGCGCCTTCTTGGAAAATTATAAAGGCGCGAAAAGGCGGCAAGTTCACTCACCGGATCAAGAAGAAAGTTACTCTGCAAATCGGGTTCTACTTTCTTTACTAATTTCTTTAATTATCTGTCCTTCATGGTTTATGAAATCAATATATAAATATTATAGGATAGATTGATCTCGTAATATATACGTTGTGTCTTGTATGCATAATGTGATTTGGATTAACTATAGTTATTATGGTAGTTAATTCTTTTACCAAGCCAAATTGGTTTATTGATATACCATTAGGTAGTATATATGCATGAAAATACGTGGAATTTTATTTTCAAGGTTGTAAGACATGGATTAGATTTACATTAATACTTGAAAACATTCTTGAGATCATGAAAATATGTTTTATATTTTTGGCTCACGAAAGATTTATTTTTTTAAAATTTTTGTTGATCGGACTAACATTTTCTTAATTAAAAGATATGTTCAGTAAGGATGTAAGTATATTTGGTGTCGTCGAGGAATGATATCATCTAGATAGCAAATAAAGAAAAGGAATTTGGGCCCTATGTTTTGCTTCCAAACCAAAGATACAAACAAAATCCATGGGAGCATTTTAAGAAGTATTGTTCACATATAAAGGTTGTAGCCCAATCACCGTAAGAGCAACAGTTAAGGTGATGACTCAATGATAAAGTAGTAACAAAATTAGGTTCTACTTTCTTAACTTCTCTTATTTATGAGTTTCTAATTTTTGTGGAGCGTATTTCATAAATATTGGGATAGATAACCAACTTTGTGATGATCTTGAAATGCATGCTAAATTTAGAAATAACATATTTGACATGTTTATAGTGATTTGTTAGACCACTACGTAAAGATTATGTGGAGTTTACTTTAAAGTTATGGAGGGGACATAAATTGGATAGTTCATATTTATGCCAGAAAGTGTTTAGTGTAGAAATCAGTGTCTCTTGAGAGAAGCATAATGTATCTTTACTTTGTGTATTTTGCGTGTTTGACAAAAAAAGATGAACATTAATTGAGTTTGGTGATTTATCTAAACTTGAAATTATACATTTATATTTCAATATAATTGAGAATACTTACATTTCTACAAGGATATATTTGTCTCCTATGTTATTGTGATCTAGCGGTACCATGAAGTAATTCTTTCTCATCCAAGAGATTGGAAAATGTGATAAAGTCAACTTTAAAAGTTGCTTAGAAGAACTCAAAATTTTAATCTAGTTAGTAAACTTTCATAATAAAGGAAAAGTGCTTGACGAGTATTTAGAGAATGGTGTATATATATCTAGAGAATATTCATGTTCAATTTATGAACTAATGAATTGTGGCAAATTATTAGAGTAAGTTATTTGGACTTGTGAATCACTATATTTCGAGGTTTATTCATGTTCAATTTATGAACTAATGAATTGTGGCAAATTATTAGAGTAAGTTATTTGCACTTGTGAATCACTTATATTTCGAGGTTTATTCTTGCTCTAAATTATGTCCACCTCTCCCTTCAATTACTTATGCTTCCAAATTACTTCCCGATATAAAGGATACTACATCGATTACAATTCCCATAAAAGAACTCAATTATGTGCATGGAGAACCATCGTTGATATGAGATGAATTCGAGGTGAATGATATGATTATCAAGGAGAAGCTTCAATATGCGGTAATTGGTAAATTCTCTTGTGGTTGGCCAGATATTGACCAATTACGGAAGATTATTCCCCTATAATGCGAAATTAAAGGGGAATGCAAAGTAGGTTTTCTAAGGAACTATTTCGTATTGATCAGGTTATCCAACCTAGAAAACTATGTTCACATGCTATCTAAACCGGCTTACTATCTAAAAGCTAGAGAGGGATTCTTTCGGATACGCCCCGTAGTATGGAACCTTGGTTCAACCCTGCGATAGAAACTTCAACAACAATAGCATGGATATCTTTCCCTACGCTCTCTCCCAATTTCTTTGTGAAAGAATCTCTATTCTCAATGGCAAGAGCTGTTGGCAAACCTCTACATGTTGATATGGCAACCAAAAACCAAACTAGACCTAGTTGTGCAAAAGTTAAAGTTCAAGGGGATCTTCTTAGTGATTTCCAAAGAAATACGAATTGGAATAAGGAAGGCAAGCAACTTGGAGAGTAAACTCAGTATGGATCCCCATTAAATATGATTATATGCCAAAATATTGCACAGAGTGCTGTCTACAAGGTCATAAGGAATCAGAATGCTTCATATTACATTCGGAACTCAAACCAAAAAAGGAGCCTGAAAACAAAGAAGACGGCAAAAAAGATAATAACCAAGGCAATAACCAAATGCAACATTACAATGATCAAGGCAAAAGGCAACAAAAGAATAACAAGAAAGAAGGAAAAAAGGCAGAAGAAAAAAATAATACGTAGCAGCAAAACAAAGATCATAACAAAGGGTAACAAATATATGCTTTTAACAAAGGAAAAGTTGGTGGAATCCAATTAAGCATTCAAAGGGGAGTGATCAACCTAGTAGCAGTAATAACCAACAAAAGAATCAAAACAACAATGGAAAGAGCCTGTCCCAAGAACATCTAGTAAAAACTCACAATTCCTATGCAGTTTGGGAGACTGAGGAGAAACAAGACCCTAAGGAAGACAGTTGTATGAATACTAACAAAGAGTCCGGCAAAGATAATGATAAAGCTTTGAGATTTTGGAAAATGGAAAGGACAATAGGATTCAGGCAACATCA
>NW_026725734.1:10000-107520 GCF_029784015.1 Lycium ferocissimum
GGATTTTTTCCCATGAAATTCCGCAGCAAAATTCCTCTTTTTCACAAAACTTTACAGAAAATTTCATGTGATTTTTTTGTGCTTCTTGCGAAAATATTCGCAGCTAATTTACTTGCGAATTAGACATCCCCAAGTAAATTACCTGGGGATTTTAAAATTCGGAGTTAATAATTACCCATGAGCTTAATTCCAAGGGATCTTATTTGGCAAGAAAATTCGCAGGAAACTTATTTTCCTGCGAATTTTGCTTCAAAATCCCCGACAAATTCTCCATGTAATTCAAGTTTTTCTAGTAGTGGTTTGAGATTTTCATGACTTTTCATAATGATTGTCTTGAATCCGGCACTTGAAGAATAGTCACATTTATAAGCCTTTGGCATTCTTTTTTTCATATTTTTGTTGATTTTGTGTTTCGTTGATTATTTTCTTAATTGTAACATGAAAAATTCAAGCATTTTTGGTTCCTATTCTTATAACAATTCGTTGCTCTCATGGTGATTTTCGTGATGATTTGCGGTTGCTTTCCCCCATTTTATTAGTATCTTTTGAGTATATTATTTCAACATTTTCCCTTTGTTTTTGAATGTCTCTTCAGGGTTTGGAATATTGAGATCAATCTATCACTCTTGCTACTTATTCCATTCAAAACTGTGAGGAAGATACCAATGGAATTGAAGGCAATAATTCAAGAAACAATATAGAAGTTTATGACTGATTAGCTAGAGTATTATTTAGATAAATGGTGATTGAATAATTTTTGTTAGTGTTTTTTTCATCTACTTGAAAATTTTATGTAGGCTTTATAAGTTAAGATACTACTCAATTAATTGATATCTTTCACACGGCACGAAGCGCAATTGAATTTAATAGTTTGTTTATAATCTTAAAATTCTTCAATTCAAAAATAGAATTGAAAAAGGACAACTCGTACGAGTTGCGCATTAGTTGAGATTATTTAACAATGGAAAACTATGTGGGTAGAAATTTCAAAACTGAAGTGCATTCGAAATATTTTTCGTCCTCTCCTGTTTGAAAGATTTGGAAGGAAATGGAAAAATTATTGTTAGGCTATGGAGAGGAGAGAATGTTAAAAGATTGAATTATTAACCAACGTTACAAATTTTCGGTTAATTAAATAAATCTTATCAGATGGCATATGCGAAAGGAGTCATTTTCTTCTATTCAAATTGTAAGAGGGTAAGAGATCCTATTTTCACGTTATTACACGTGTTTCTTGGATTGAACTTATCATATTTCTTACGGAAAAGGTCCAGATGTGCCTTTCTACTATATGAAACTTCATGGATATGCCCATCGTTAAAAGGTGGTCTCACATATGCCCTTAATGTTATTTTTGGATTACTCATTCCCTTGATAAAACGGAAACACGACAAAAATATTGGAGGGCAGATTTGTGCAGATTCGCATAGTATAGGGGCATATTTGATCCACTGAAATTCCTAAATATTATGGTAAAAAACAAAAATATGGCACAAAAATATCATTGCATTCCAAAACATAAAAAACATTTGCAATTACAATCCATGCACCATTACATTACATCTAAATTATACAACGAAAAGATAAAATGCAACTACAATCATCTTTTAATGATTGTATTCACAAACAAGAGCACCATTTTCCCTTTCCAAAAGATTTGTTTTACTAATGATGATATCATTTTTATTTTTCAATTTGTTAATGACCTAGATATTTTTCGTCTTTTCCCAGTCTCAATATCTACAAGTTAATGCATGCAACAACTGCCGTACAAAACATTTAACATAAAAAAAAATCATTATAGATTTGCCACAAAAAAAAAAAAAATCACAAGGAAAAAGAGATAACTTACATTAGACTTATGACACCTGAAAAAACGTCTCCCGCAGTGTTGAAACTTTGATAACAATACTAGAGAGAATATTACATTTTAAGCATTTATACGGTTTTACATAAAATTCAATGTGGTCTGGCCCTTTTGCGAATTCTACGCATAACAGAAATTTAGTAGATCTGTAATGACTTGTGGTTTTTTTTTGTGAACCGTAATGATTTACATTAGACTTGTGATTTTTTTTTTTTTTTTTTGACAGACCAGTAATGAATTTTTTTATGTTTATGTTTTGTGCGCGGCGTTATTGCATGCATTATCGTGTAGATATTAGGACTGTGAAGACGAAAAATATCCAAAAAAAACTATCCAGATCATCAAAAAATTGAAAAATAAAAATGATATGATCATTAGTTAAACAAATCTTTTGAAAGGGAAAATGGGTTTGTGAAAACAATCTTTAAAGGATAGTTGTAATTGCATTTGATTTTTTAGTTGTATAATTTAGATGTAATATAATGGTGGATGCATGGATTGTAATTGTAAATGTTTTTTATGTTTTGGAATGCAATGATATTTTGTGCCATATTTTTATTTTTTGCCATAATATTTAGGAATTTTAATGGATCAAATATGCCTCTATACTATGCGAAACTGCACAAATTTACCCTTCAATTTTTTTATCGTGTTTCCGTTAAATTAAGGGCATGAGTAATCCAAAAAATAATGTTAAAAGCATATGTGAGACCACCTTATAATGACGAATATATCCGTGTAATTTCATATGATAGAAGAGTACATCTAGACCTTTTCCGTATTTCTTATTCTGACCATCCACTACTCTATGGTTTCTTGACCTAGCAAGTTAAAAAGTAATCCAAAAGGCACATGATTATTTACAAGACTCAACGCAATGACGGTAAGTACGTGCCATTTCAGATTAGTTGGATGGTGTCTGAATCATTACAATCTAATTTGTCTGTTTCATTTTACTATTGAATAGTTTGACTTTTAAAAATAAGATGTTGTATTTATTGTTTTTTTAATGCGCGTAAAAACAATTCAAACGACAGTTAAAATAAAAGGGAGAAAGTAATAAGTTAGCATCATCCACGTGGAATAATTTGCTCCACAGATGCTTTTTTCATAGATCTATATGAAAATCATAAAACAATAAGTTCTGGAACAATAGTTTAGTGTAACACGTAATGTAAGAACGATAACTGACACAAACTCAACAAAAGAATAAAATAACATTGAGTAATGGATGGGACAACTTATCAAGCTTTCAACATTAATTAAATCCACTATATTATGGCTGCTCATAAGAAAAACAAGTCGTTTTCATGCATGTAATTTGAGGCAAAAACTCTCCTATAAATACCCCCTTAAAACCAAACAATCTAACAAATAATCACAACTTGGTTTGCTTAATTTCAATTTTCCATAGCAATTAGAAAATTTAGCCAAAGACTATGGAGAAGTTAGCTTACGCTGTTGCTCTCCTGCTTCTGGCATCACGTTAGCCCTATTTCTCTCTCTCATTAATTCCCACATTTAGTCTTTTACTTTGTTCACATTTATTTCTATCTATTACTAAAAAACATTAACTTATGTAAATTATTCTATGACCAGTGTTTCAACCTCTCACTGCTCGAGATTTGGAAATCAATGTCTTGCAACTTGATGTTTCTCAGTCTGATTGCCCAGGTTTTATTTATAGTCTTTTATCTCCCTACCACTTCTTCCTAGTTATATATGTTACTTTCTTATATCTAATTATAATTAATTATGCATACTGTTTCTAATTATTTTCATCATATTCTCTCCCTTCTCTAACGAAACTATATGTAAATTATAGGAGTGACAAAGGACACATGGCCAGAACTTCTTGGTGTACCAGCCAGGCTTGCGAGACAAACAATTCAGAATGAAAATTCAAATATAACTAATGTTCCCAGTATATTGAATGGTTCTCCAGTGACAACAGATTTTAGATGTGATCGAGTTCGTCTTTTTGTTAATGTCTTGGACTTTGTCGTACAAACTCCTCGAGTTGGTTAAAGAAAATAAAAAATTACTCCCATAGTCCATGGAGTGTTTTAAGTATGATTAGTCCCAAGAAAATAAATTGAAGCTGTATGGTTATTGTCTCCATGTATGCCTATGCCAGTGCAGTGATATTTGGACTAATAAATAAGTGTGGCTTTCGATATATCATCCTGACCATTCCGTTTATGATTGTTAATCACCGCCCTTTTTCATTTTATTTTAATCGCTCTATTTTTATCTTCTTTTTATTTTTTTTTGGAGTAAAAGCACAGGTTTAAGTTCTGTTTCTCTTTTGATTCTCTGGAGGACATATACACGCAGGATATCTCATACTAGCTACCAGTTTGAAGATTTCAAAACAACTCCCAAAATGGATTCAGAAGAAAGACAAAGTAGTAAGAAGAATTAAAAAAAAAAAAAATCAATTATCAACATATCCCATAAAGACGTGTCACGATCTGAGCTAAGATTGAGCTCAATTCAGTGGCAGATGCAGCATATGTGTAGTTATCGGGGTCATCTGAATTAGTATTTTAATACGAAACATAATTTAGGTATAAAAATTAAAATTACGATAAATAATAGGTTCGAATTTATCATTTTAAAAATAAAATGAATTCTATAAGAAAATTTTATAGATTGAATCCAAAAGTTTAATCGCCTTTGCTCTTAAGAAGAAATGCGGAAAATGGAAGGGAAGAAGAGAGAAAATGAGAAATTAAAAGAGGAAGAAGGAAAAGTTCTTTGACATTTTTCATTAAAATAGAGTTAGTACATCAGCTGGCTAATGTAACAACCAAATGCTCATAAAGCAAACACGTGTCCATACTAGAAGGAACTACAAAAGATATCTAGGTGTAAAACAAGAAATTAACAGTAAGGACTAAACTGGCCATAATAAGATTTATAGGACCTCTACTAACTTCAACTTAAATTATTACGGTCCATAACTCTCAAAGGAACCTTATCCTCAAGGTTATTCAAAATTTGAAAATTGTCAAAAACCTCCAAGATTGTCCATAATGGGGTGATATGTCGAAGTGAATTTCAACTTTGTGCACGTCAATTCTTCAAACAGTTCAGAAATATCTTCTCTCTGTGACTAACAATAGTAGTTGACAACTCATGTAACTTAAAAATATGATCTCTAAATAACCGAGAAAGATTCACAACAGTATAAGGGTACGAATTAAGCTATCATTTATTAACTCAATTCAATTGACCTGCTCAAATTCATCCAACCTGCTCATTTAACCCTTTTAGATGCGAATAAAAATATTATTATACCCTCATACAGAGAATAACAATCACCACTATTATTTTGAAGTTTTGGTGGCTCTGTTATTGAGATATTTTTTGTGTATATACTGTGTATGATTTAGTAATTTAGGCCCTCAATCCTCATACAAAACAATAATGATCAAGGATGGAGTGGAAGAGGTTACGTGTTAGGCAGGAAGTTTGAAAAAGGAGTCAAAATAAACGGTTAGAAAATCTTGTGCACGCAAGGTGAAACTTTTACAAGTATCATTTATTCCTTATTAGGATAATTATTTAGTAAATGATTTTTTTAAATATTTTTTGTAATTTATAAATCTTTTTTTTTTTTTTTAATGTAACCACTAAGTAACACCACTAAGTAACCTTAGTGGAGGATATTTTTATTAAAATTGCCAAAAAGAAAAGAAAACAAACTTCAAGTATAAACAAATAACAGAAGCTAAAAAGACATAAAGTAATCTCAATCCTATTCTGCCTAGATTAGGAAACTGCACATGTCCACCACTTTTTCGCACTTCTGTGCTCTCATCAGGTGCCGTGATTCCTTAGCTATGAAGCTGAATCTCGGAATAAACCAGATTTCTTCCTTTCAGGAAAAAGTTTTCCTGAGCCGTTTGAACTAAATTTAGCTTCCATGATTGAGAATCTAAGACAAAGAGTAGCTCTAATGTACCTTTTAGATTATGATCAAAAGATTTGCTTTGACAGATATCGTTAGATTGTGATCTAAAATTTTGTATTATAAATATTAAATGGCAGCCTAATGCTTTACCTGTAAAGTTGAGAAATATATAAGCAAACATTAAAATTGAATCTAGCGTTATTCAGAAAAGTAACTTCTTAAAATATATATGCGCAACTTTTAAAATAAGAATAAAATCTAATGGGGCCTGAAAAGAGATATTTGCAAACATCAGTCCATGAAATGTGGTGATAAGTGCATTTTCAAGTGGGTCATTTGCACGATTGTCCTTCAAATGGTCTTTAATTTTTGTCCTTCACTTAATATCTTGAGGTTCTGGGTTTGAATTTCGGCTTAGTTAAAAAGAAAAAATAGCAAGGCAGACGTTTGTAACAAAATTAGGTCTAGTTGTCTTAAGGCGGCAAATTAAAATTAGGCCTATTTGTCTTAAGGCGAACTTTTACCCAAAATTAAGCCTCAAGGCAGAACCTTTGCTTTAAGGCCTAATTTTTCGGGTAAAGTATAGTTTAGGCCTATTGGCATTTTTTCAACTTTTTTCTTTACAAATTTACTAAAATTGCGATTTTTTTTTTTAATATTTAATTAAGTGAAAATTCAAATCTGAAATTCATGAATCTTAAGCAAAGGACAAAAATTAAAGATTTCAAATTTGAGGGGAAAAAATTAAAGACTAGTGCCTCTGAAGGACATTCCGCACAAAAAAAAATGTTTTCGGGTCTTACAAGGGTCCCAGTGATGATGACGGTAAGGTGATGGCCTGATGGGCTGTGACGCACTGGGCCCTGTTGTAAATTATAGGCCCACTTACAAGTCCATCGCTGCCCAATCACTCTGATAAAAGCTCCTCATCCATCCATTTTGTGCTAGTCTTTAATTTTTATCTGGTTATCGGGCGAATAATTACTCTTAACTGTTCGGCTTATCGATTATCGGCTTTTAAATGTACTAATCGGTTAGCCAACCGATAAGATATCAGTTGGTTCGGTATCGTATTAGCAATTGTCGGACATTTATCGGGTGGTATATCAGCTAAATTTAAGAGAAAATGAAAACTAAAATCACAACATGGAGTTTAGCTTTCAGGGACAAAATTAAAGTCGCAGCTTCCAAATCTTTCTATATATGCCATTGGTATGCAGATACGGAGTATTGTCTTTAGGTAACTATCAGAGAATTATATGAGTATGTTGCGGCGATTTGAGCATGTTTAAAAACCAAGGACGTAGTAATTTTCTGCGGTAAAACAATTCTGGAAAGAAGAGGGCAATAGAACAATCATGTGTTGCTGTTAGTTTTTTAACAGATGATGGTGTTTTTTGTTTGTTAGACTAAAAGTGATCAACTTTTACAAACTTAAAAGGACAAATAACGCTTAAGGTTATATATGAAGGACAATGTTAGACCTACCTTAAAAATAAGGGATAATTTTTGCCAAAAACTCATAGATACTTTATATACTTAGGGTAAAAATATAAATATGATAATTCTTAACGGATTAACAATTTACTCGATAAGAAAATAATGTAATTTGGCCTCGCACCGATAAACCATTAACTATAAAAGTTTAATCCATTCACCAACCGCTAATCTGATAATACAATATCAATAGACCAATTTTACAGTTAGGTTATCGGTTATGGTTCAGTTTTGAATAGCCCTACTCAAGGCAAATAATTTTTTTGTAGGACATAAGTTTTATTTTCGCATTATAATATTGCACAAGTTATACCCCCACCTAAAAAAACTTATCCACTAGACATAAATTCGATTGCTAAGGACAAAAAATTAAAGACCTGCCTATTTGAAGGACAAAAATTAAAGACCAACCCATTTGAAGGGAAAAAGTGCAATTTTTTCTAGAAAAATTTTCACAAACAGCTACCTTTTAGCTCCTTTTAACAACCTATAACTACATGTTCTACATTTACAATTCGTAGCTGGAGGACCCTATATTTAGCTAGTAGACGCGTCGACTTAAATATAGGATAAATATAACGAAAATACACACGGTCGAAAGTGCTATATTTATGGAAACAAAATCTATTCCAATTTAAATTAAAATCGATTTTTAATGTTCCCCGATTCACGCAAATATCCTCCCATTCCATATCGATCTCATATCCCATTCAAACGATTAACAAGATGTTATGTTATATTGGTGGTTTAATAAGATTTGAAAAGTCTACTCTATATAAAAGTCGATTTGACCTTTTGTTTTGGATTTACGTTTTAATAGTTGTATTTCGTATATATTTTGGCTATGTTTTAGTTGCATTTTACCGATTCTTAGATACTACTTATTCCGGTTTATTGTTAACTATATTTCATATGTATATTTTACATATATTGGAGTGTATTTAGATGAAATTTTAACTTTTCGCAACACTGCCGTACATTAAGAGTGGACTTATGGAATATATCTAAGTTATATTTGCTATATATTTCGACTGTATTTAAATGGTTGTTAAAATATTGAGAGACTGATTTGGAAATTTCCTTGTAAAATTGATGATCCATATAAAAGAGTGTATATAGGATTTTATACAATTATCCTAGGGACTAAATGCTAAATATTCTGTACTATGTAACTAACTCATTATGGATTATGTACAGCTCATAGAGAATCAAAAAGTGTCACTTACTCTATGTGACTATGTACACAATAACTATCCTATGCTTCTTTAATATTATTGGGCTGCTGTGTGTCCAAGAGTTGGGCCTTCTTCCTTTGTTGTTTTGCCCATTCGTTCAGCCCAGTAAGATGAGGAATATGTTGGCCCAAAGTAATAGATCCAACAGATGTCAAGCTTGTAAAAATCAGACCAAACATTCACTATGTTTTACTTCATCAACTCACCTTCTTCTTTAACTCATCTTCTCGATTTCTTCTTGAACCATCATCGGAATGCTCACCGGAAATATCATTTCCAACATCCCCCCTCAAGTTGGAGGGGAGAGGAGAAACCCCCAACTTGGATAGCATTTCACGGTGAGAAACCCCAGATAGGGGCTTGGTGAAAATGTCGGCGATCTGAAATTTTGAGGGAACATACGAGAGTGAGATCAAACCTGATAAGAACTGTTGGCGGACAAAATGGCAGTCGATTTCGACATGCTTAGTCCGTTCATGAAAAACGGGGTTCCGAGCAATGTGAATAGCCGCCTGGCTATCGGAGTGTATGGGTACCGGCAAAGATGGTGTGAGAGAAAAATCTTCAAGAAGACGAAGCAACCAATAAGATTTCGGTAAGTGACCGTCGCATCGATCGATATATACTTCGGCGAGAGAGAGAGATTGATGCCTGTTTCTTGGATTTCCACGAAATGGGTGCTCCTCCAAGAGTAATGTAGAAACCAGACACGGATTTGCGAGAAAGAGGGCAAGAACCCCAATCTGCATCGCAATAGGCACTCAATGTGAACGAGGGTGCTGATGAGAGATAAATCCCTTGTGTGGGGTTCAGAGAAAGGTATTTGAGCACTCGGAGTGCAGCAGAAAAGTGTTCAGTGGTAGGGTTTTGCATGTATTGACTGAGTTTGAGCACAGCAAAGGATAAATCAGGTCTGGTATTGGTTAGATAGTTCAATTTACCTACCAAATATCTAAGATTGTAGGATCATTGAGCAAGATTTGATTTTTAGTGTCAAATTTGTGTGCGGGGGTCAATTGGAGAAGAAACTTTGGGAAGATGAGAGCAATCGAACTCAAGTAAGAGATCCGAGGTAAATTTTTGTTTGATTAATGATAAATCCATGTGGCTCTCGAAAACCTCCATGCCCAAGAAATAATGAATATCCCCTAAGTTTTTGACTTTAAATTCGTGTTCAAAAATAGGCGAATCGAGTAATTTCCTCTTGGTGATTGCACAAAGTATATCATCGACATAGGCTAATTATAGCGATACGATCACCTGTCTTCTTAAAAAATAGAGAGTAGTCGTTGAAAGAAGCTGAATACCCTTTAAAACTTAAAGCTCCTGCAAGTCTGGCATACCACTGCCTGGAGGCTTGCTTGAGTCCATAGAGTGATTTCTTGAGTAGGCAAGCATGATTAGGACTAGGAGGAGTAATACCTGCAGGGAATTTCATGAAAACTTCCTCCTGTAGGTCTCCATGCAAAAACGCATTGTTGACATCCAATTGAGAAACACCCCATCCTTTCTTTACTGCTACAGCCAACAAACACCTCACTGTGGTCATCTTTACCACTGGGGAGAATGTTTCATTGTAGTCAATCCCCTCCCTTTGAATATCCCCCCTCACAACTAGTCGAGCTTTGAGTCTTTCAATTGAACCATCAGAATGATGCTTTATCTTGTACACCCATTTGCAAGGTAAAGCTTTCTTTCCCTTAGGAAGTTCCACCACCTCCCAAGTGTGGTTAGATTCTAGGGCAGAAATTTCAGCTTTCATAGCTTCCTGCCATCCTGGGTGCATAGATGCTTCTGAGAAACTCTTTGGTTCAGTCAAAGAGGAAATGGCATGTAGGACATTTTGGTTGGTAGTAGACAGGGCATGGAAAGAGTAGATAGGAGTGTCAGAGGGTTGTGAGAGAAAAGGATGAGTGATGTGCATGAGATAGATCTTGTTGCAAATGTAATCCTTTAAATGGCGGGTTGGTGAGAAAGTCTATCACTCCTTACGGTGGGGAACGAAATAAGCATTATGTGGGAAAGTAGGAGAAGTAGGTGATGGTGGTGGTAGACTGGGTGAGTCTGGTTCAGTGGGTGGTGTTGGAGGGTGGTGTGAAGAGAAAGAATTATCACTGGTTGTGTCTGATGGGGTAGGATTAGACTGTGGGAGATGCAGAAATGAATGAGGGTCTGGATCAATGGATATGTCAGGTTCTGGGAAGTGAGTGTGATAGGTGGATGCTGCAGCTTCATTTGTCATGAAAGGGAATATTTCTTCATGGAAATGCACATCTCTGGAAACTAGAATATGTTTTGTCTCTAGATCCAGAACTTTGTAACCTTCTTTAGTGGGATAACCAAGAAAACACATTTTCTTGCCACTTTCATCAAACTTCCCCCTTCCTTGGATTCTTAGATGCATAACAGAGGCATCCAAATGATTTCAGGAAAGTATAAGATGGTTTTCTCCCAAATAGGACCTGATAAGGGCTCTTCCCTTTGAGAACTTTAGAAGGCATTCTATTGATCAAATGTGTAGCAAGTAAATACATTCACCCCAATAGGATATGGGTACTTTAGATTGAAAGAATAATCCTCTAGCAAGTTCAAGAGATGTCTATGTTTTCTCTCCACCACCCCATGTTGTGGGGTGGCGGTCAAATTTTTGATGAAAAATTCCCTTTTCTTTTAAGAAAATTGCCTCAAGTGAACCTCTTCCTAACTCAAAAGCATTATCGGATCTGATGCTCTTAACATGAACCTCAAACTGTCTTTCTACCATGGACAAAAATGTTTTCAGAACAGGAAAAGCATTACTTTTATTTGTTAATAAAAATGTCCAGGTTCCTCTACTGTAGTCATCAACTATAGTAAGAAAGTACTTATATCCATCATGAGTGGGGTGCTTATATGGCCCCCATGTGTCTATGTGAATCAGCTCAAAAATCCTAGTAGACTTTATATGGCTGATAGGAAAAGGTGACCTGGTTTGCTTAGCCTTTGGGCATATGTCACACACATATTCAAAGTTAACAGGAAAATGAATGAAATGGAACTTTTTCATTACTGAGAAAGGCAAATGCCCAAGCCTAACATGCCAAAGCTTTACATCTGAGACAAAGATTAACAACCGGATTTAAAGAAAGGCTACATAAACTATTGGAATCACTTCCTTTTTGAATTGAAAAAACAGTTTCATTGCTTAAACTCTTAATACTTGACACTCTAGGATGTAAGAAATATAGTCCCTCCTTCACTTCACCAAAAGCTCTGACTCTCCTCAAGGAATAATCTGCAATATACACTCGGTGGGTGTAAAAAATGCGAGCAAGTAAGTTGAATACATAACCTATTGACGAGTAGATTGTACTTAAAATACGGGACATAGAGAGCACATTCTTAAGAGTAAGATTGTGCGGGATGGGTACAAATGTGTGATATTATCCTAAAGGAATTGCAGGCGATTGATCTTAAATTAATAGGAAGTGCAATTAATGATGAAAAAGAAGATGAATCAAAACACATATGTTACGATGCCCACCGAATCTATAATCCAAGTTTTAGAGTTATGAATAGATAAACAAGAGCCTGAATATTTTAAAATTGTACCAGCACAAGCATTGGCATTGATCTCTGGATTAGATGTGCTTGTTTTCCCCAGCTGCATCTGCTTATAGACCATTTTTGCTATTTCTGTGCACTGCTCTTTACTGAACTGCATTTGACCATGTGCAGTAGATTCATTTTGCATTGCAAAATTCTCGCCGTATATCAATTATTCTGCATTTGCTCTTGCTTGTGTTCCATCTCCTTTCTGATTGGTGAATTGAAAATCCTCAGGAAAACCATGTAACCTGTAGCAGTCATCTTCAGTGTGTCCCACTTTGTGACAATATGTGCAAGTCACATTTGGGTTGTATTTGCTCTTCTTCCTAAACTTCTTAGGTGAATAGGTTGGTTTCTGAAAAGAATTTCCAAACCTTTGTGATGGTGGTGCATTTCTGTACCTTCCTTGGTTTTGCATTTGGTTTCCAACTTTCTGAATGTTCCTTCCCTGATTCTTTGCCGCTGAATGAACTTGAATCGATGGAATAAATGCATTGACATATATCTCTCTTTGGTTTTCATCTTGTAATAACAAAGAGTATGCATGATCCATGCTAGGTAAGGGTTTAGCATCGGTATGTTTCCTCACAGCATACGAATACACATCATTCAATCCCGTTAAGAATTGAATCATCCTTTGATCCTCTGAGATTTAGCTAGTTTCTTCTTCCCCTCCTAAATGCGATCACGGTACACACTATGTATGCGAGTTCAATGAGTCTAGCTCATCCCATAATTTTTCGGTTTGGTAAAATACCCCGAGACATCTGTGTTTTTTTTAGCTCCTTTTGTAGATGATAGAGCTTTGCTCAAATTCGACTTTCCAAACCTTTGCTCTAAGTTGATCCATAGATCCTTTCTTTAATTTGGAATATATAACACTATCCACGATGTCTTTTGAGACGGGTTTAGTAACCATCTTGTAACCATATCATTACGGCAGCTCCGTTAAGGGATAATGCGAAGAATTCGATGCAGTGCGATGTAAGATCCATTAATGAATCCAAGTTTCCTCTTAGCCGAGATAAAGCTATGAGGATAACCTTTTTTAAATCCCTTTCCATCAAAAATGGAGTGAACGAGGTCATTCCGAAATGCGAAGGTTGCGAGGTAATAGGGTGACTTGCATCAATGACATTCGTCACATTGGTCTCTTTTCCAACGGTGGAAGTTGTTCCCGAACGAAACAAGCATTTTCGTCCATATTGATTCAAATTTCGAGTTATAGGTTGCTTATTTGAAGAAGAAGAAGAAGATTGACAGTGATGATGAAGGATGCCAGGATCGAGCTCCTTAATGCTCTGATACCAAGTTAAAATATTGAGAGACTGATTTGGAAATTTCCTTGTAAAATTGATGATCCAAAGCGCAGTGTATATAGGATTTTATACAATTATCCTAGGGACTAAATGCTAAATATTCTGTACTATGTAACTAACTCATTATGGATTATGTACAGCTCATAGAGAATCAAAAAGTGTCACTTACTCTATGTGACTATGTACACAATAACTATCCTATGCTTCTTTAATATTATTGAAGAATATTTTATGTGTCGAAGTTGGGCCTAACTTCCTTTGTTGTTTTGCCCGATTCGTTCGATAATGTAAGATGAGGAATATGTTGGCCCAAAGTAATAGATCCAATAGGATTCAAGCTTGTAAAATCGGACCAAACATTCACTATGTTTTACTTCATCAACTCACCTTCTTCTTTAACTCATCTTCTCGATTTCTTCTTGAACCATCATCGGAATGCTCACCGGAAATATCATTTCCAACATAAATATACTACAAAAAATTAAAGTTATGGTGAAGGACAATAAACACGAATTAACTGAAGAAACATGTGAAAAAAATAACAATACAAACTATACTTAAAATGCACATAAAATATAGATCTGGTTAAGTCACAGATCTGTAATAATTGAACTAAAAAATACAAACAAACTAAATATATTGAAAATACAACATAAATATATAGGTTAAATACACGGTGAAACGTAAAAATTAGTATAGAATCTTACCTTTTTTGGGAATTAGATTTGAATTATGAGTGAAATTAATGAGTAGTTAATTAAAGATAAACAAGAAACATGAACTATTGTAAAACTGATTTGAAATTGGAGGAAATTAAGGGATATTGGGCATAATGGCGTGTATTTAGGGGGATAGGAGAGAGGGACGTTTTTTTGACTTTAAATTTAGGGGTGTGGGAAGTTATCAGATGAGTGGTAAAAAAGTGGTAGCTATAGGAAGTAAATATGTTATATTTTAACTACTAAATATAATTATTGTAAAATTTAGTTATGTTCCATAAATAGATAATAATGTAAGTTATGCCAAGTAAATTTTACTTTTTTCTATCACCTGTCCTTGTTATTTGATAAAAGGGAAATACATAAATGAATATTTAATTTTCCAAATGACCAATAAACGAAGGAACTTCACAGATAGCCGACTTTGAGAATTTCATTAAGTTATTAGAAGTTTGTAAGTTTAATCACTTCATAAATAACTTCGATACATGTGATTAAAGTTGCAAAATTTTGCTTCCGAAATTATAATTTTTGCTTGAAGTTGTTATATTATTTGTGCAAACGAACTTCTGATATACTCGTTTGAAGGTTGCCAATTTCCGATACATACGGCTGAAATCTTTCAATAGTCAAAAAAATTCATATCTTGCTTGAATTTTATATCCCGTCAAAATCATATAAGTACTATATTGATATAGACAAAAAGTATAATTTTCTCGATTATTGCTTTATTCTTGCTCTGTTAGGGAACACTTAAAAACAAGGTGGCCCAAATCCCATCAATCATTTCACATCAATCCATTCCAAGTAAATAATGGGCCAGAGTGATTGTGTGCGAGCATATATCTATCTCAAGATTGCAAGTGCTGAGTGGAGAGACACCTCATTTTGGCGTTGCCATTTAATTTGTATTCGTTTTTAAAAAATTTCTGTATGTATATTTACTTCCGAGTCTCATATAGTTTGAAGTTCAGGTACACATGACTGAAGTTCAATTACTTTTGCTGAAATTATTTTACTTGAAATTATTTTTTTTATCTAATTAACTTTGATTTATTTTTGCTTGAAATTCCATTTTTTACTTAAATTTCAGCTATATGTTCATTAACTTTGAATAGATAATAGATATAGCTGAAGTTACGCCAAAATGATTGAAGTCCAAACATTTTTGCCTGAACTTTAGGCAAAAATGACTGAAGTCCAACCATTTTTATCTGAACGTTATGCAAAAAAGACTGATAAATTTCAGTCATATGTAACTTCAGATGGCTTTGTTAAACCAAACTTCAAACACTGCATGTCATAACGGGTATTATATACAAAAAAACAAATCATTAAATAGCAGATGCAGGTTAGATGTCGGTATTAACATGCCGCCCCATAAAATTTTAACATTTTGAAGTACTAATAAACGAATCGTCATTAATTAGTCTCCCTAGACGCATGCATCGCAGTATGAGTTATGTGTCTGTTCATGTAATTAGAAATCATAATCAGAGACAGATTCATGATTTAAGTTTTACAAATTCAATATTTAAGGTTCTTAGTATTAAATTATTATATTTTTGATAATGATTTCATAACTACTATTTATTACTTATAATGTTCGTGATCTTTTATACATATATCTACACTCTACATCGAATATTAGATTTAAATAAATTCGGTGTTAATTCTCAACCCCCAACTCTTATCTTAATCATATCTAATCAAAGAGAAATTAAGTGAAGATAAAAATATAAAAGGGGAGATCATAGGAAGTTGCTAACGTGTTTGGAAGCCGTGTTTGAGATTCAATTCATCCGAATCTGATTGGTGGCTCTATGATAATTAATCTACTTTGGTTTGAACTTTGAACTATTAAAGATAATGAAAAAAAGAACAATGAGATAAGACTCACAATTAGGCAATGTCATGAGGATAATCATATAGAATTATTTTATTCAATGTAATCCATTCGTTTCATTTTCAATGACACGAAATTTAGAAAAGGAAGATTTTTTTTTTAATTACCTACCAATATACTTATAAAGTTTGTGATCTTAAATATATTCTTACATCTCTATCGTTGTAAGAGCATTTCATTAGGAGTGAAATTTGAAGTTAGGTGAAAAAAACTTCCAAATATAAAAAAATATCATTCTTTTTTAAACAAAACTAAAAAGAAAAGATTTTTTCATAAAATACTTCATATGTTCCCTTTTACTTCTACATAAGATTAAAAGTATTTTTTCTTTTATTTGTCCATTTCAGAGAATCAAGATAGAATATATATATATATATATATATATATAATTTTTTTTTTTCTAATTCTACCCTTATTATTTTAAGTAATCATTTTCCAAACTTATGTTAGTCAAATTTAAATTTTTCAAAAGCATATTAATAAGGACAACTTAGTAAAATAAAGCAATATTTTCTTATGACTATGCAAATTGAACAAGGAATGAAGGAATAAAAGGAAGGGAGCACAGTACTATATTTTATAAACTTTTATATTAATCATAAAGTAAAGAAAAAAGAACACAATAAAGAAAGGAAGAGAGTTGATAAAGAGGTCGACCCTCGACCCACCATTATATAATGAACTTAAAAGTCATGTACAAGTCCCTCTCCTTTGATCAAAACACAAAAAAGATAAACTAAAAAAACTAACAATACCATATCTCCTTATCTTTATCAACAACTCATTATCCTTTTTAGTTAATCATTTTCCCATTAATGGCAACAAGAAAAATCAGAATTAGTCCTATGAGTCCTAATGATCTACAATTTGAGTTTGATGAAGCTGATAGTTGGAACAATAATAATAGTAATATAGTTCCTAGCCACTCTGAGTCCAAAAGATTGATACCAAGTTCACGTTTCTTGAAAAAACCAGCAAAAAAATTTGTGCCTGCAGCATCAACATCATTGCCCGTGAAAGTACCTGATTGGTCGAAAATCCTAGGTAACGAGTACGAGAATTGCTTGAAAGAGACCAACTATAATGTTCGAGACAATGATGATTTTGATGAGGATAACAGAATTCCACCTCATGAATATTTAGCAAGGACAAGAATGGCTTCATTTTCTGTGCAGGAAGGTATGGGGAGGACACTTAAAGGAAGAGATTTGAGTAGGGTGAGGAATGCTATTTGGAAACAAACTGGTTTTGAAGACTAACAATTTTGGAGTTTTTTTGGTTCTTTTATTTTTTTTAGTTTTTTTCTCTATGATCGTAGTGTTGGGTCAGCTTGCGCGTACTTCAACTAATTTCACAGAGTACTTGCCACCTTCCGTCAGCATAGATATCGGATAACTCTATTCACCAACGCTTAGACTGATGAGAAGAAATCGCATAGTATTTTTACCTCAAACTAAAATTTGAACTTCAGATCTCCTGATTCTTAGCTTTATCATTTCATCACGAGGTCACACCTTTGGATATTTTTTGGGTTCTTGTCTTCTTGATGGACTAATCTGTTATGTTTTGCAAGTGTTTTTTGGTAGACCGATCCTCTGGTTTTAATCTGTTATGTTTTGCAAGTGTTTTTTGGTAGACCGATCCTCTGGTTTTTCTGGTTTGGTTGTAGCTATGACTTCACGTTACAGAGAATCACTTAGAAAATTCGTATTATTCCCCCATTTTGTTGATATCCTCTTTCCTTGTAGAATCATCGGAATTTTGCAATTGAAACATCAATCAAGAGGATGATCAGTTTGTAGTTTCTAGTAATTTTTGTATTCTGTTTTCCTGAATATCTATAGAATTGTCACCAAATGATTTCTTGTTTACTTGATAAGTACTCCCGCGTTTCATTTTATGTGATACTATCACGATCTTGAGAGGGGTAAAAATTTACTAGCACCGGCATTTATACCAAGTCAAAATAAGAGTGTGTTTGAATATAACCCTTAACACTTAACCCTTTAACACTTAATCATGATTAATTAACATTTATGATTACCTCATTAACTCAAATAACTATAGTAAATTTATATGGTTTGGTGTAAACACCGGATATGATTACTATTACCCAGAGGAAAGTTATAGGTTTGATGTAAACACCGGGTAGATTACTTATTCACGATTTGTTCATTTTACCCCGACCCCATGAAAACGAGTGAATTAACAACTGAAACGAAATTGGAACTTTGATTTTTCGAACTCAAGAATGCATGAGGCAACATGTACTTTTAGGATTACTATGCATTCTTATGTGTACTTTCTTATTTGTAATTATTGAAGAAAACCAAACGGAAAATGTTAAAAGATAAATAAACAAATATGTTAAGCCTATCATTGTTGTTCCTTGTTTTTGCAGTTACGTTTTTTGGGTAAATGCAGAAAGAAGTCAAGGGGAGAGAACAAACACATAAAGATGTTAGTATTACATAGAATGAGATGAGGATGTGTAGACTTTTGGGTAATATTCAATTTAGTACTATAGTAGGTAAGAAAGCAACAGATTAGCTTACACAATCCTTACAAGCTAAAATCAACACGCTAACACACACTTCTGTCCCTCTCATCATCGAGAGGGTGATGGAATGGTTGATGTATCCCTCCATTTTTATTCTAAAGACTCGGAATGATAAAATTTCTTAAAAAAGAAACGTTTTATTCCTTTAGTGAACTATTCAATGTGAATACAAATTAATTGGACCAACAATTTTTTATATTACAGAATAATTAAACAAAAATTAGGTCCTCTTAATCACCTCTTTAATTGACATATCTTCTAGTAAAGGAAAAAAGAAGTTTCTCTTTGTTCTTTTGAACAGATTTTACAGAATTATGTGCTAAGACTAACCTCATTAACCTATAATATAGTACTCTAGCAGCGGCGTACTATCTGCTAAGAGTAGCCTCAATCCATAACATGTAATCATATACTATTACACTTACCTTGATAAAAAGGATGTATAATATGTAGGAGGCTCCTATGGACAGGTGGGACTGAGGCATCTAAAAAGGCTTTATTAGCATGGAATAGGCTGCGTTTTATCTGCAGGTGGACTAAACTTCTTATACATCATAACTTGGAACACGGCAGCTATTTGCAAACTCTTATGGAATCTATACTCTAAGAAGGACAAGTCGTGGGTACAATGGGTCCATTCCAACTATGAGAAAGGCAGAGCAGTGCGCAAGATGCAAGCCAATACAGCTTCTTGGCTGCTTAGGAAGATTCTGAAATCTAAACAAGTACTAGAAGGTGTTGGCTATATAGAGGCAGATCTGGTCCAAATGCAAAGTTTCTCAATTCAGATGATGTACAAGGTAATTAGAGGCAACTTCCAAAAAGTGACTTGGAGGAAACTAGTGTGCAACAATTAGGGATCACCTAGGTGAACTTTCATGCTCGGATTGGCAACACACTGAGAGTTTGTTAACTAGGGATAAACTGGCACAATGGGGACTCATTGATGATGCTACTTGCCCCTTGTGTCATACTACCAATGAGACTGTATCACACCCACCTTTAGAATGCACTGTATCAGCAGGGCTGTGGAACAGGTTGTTAAGATGGCAAGGGATCACTAGATCACCTTTGAACTGGCAGAATGAAGTTGACTGCGCAACAAGACAGTGCAAGAGTAGTAGTAGTACAACTGACATATACAAAATGACTTTGGCAGGAACAGTATACTAAATGTGGCAAGAGAGGAACATAAGAATTTTCCAGCACAAGCAGAGAAATGAAGATGCTAGTGCTAGAGATCCATTGTAGAGGAAGCATTACAAGAAGACTTAGAAAACTGTCTAGTTTGAATTTTCTATCCTTAGCCTAGACTAGTTACTGGATTAGTGGTTCTGATGTAATAGGATGGAAGGATGAGGCTGTTTAGCTCAGACTTCTAATTAGTCTTGGAAACTTGCTTTGTACAGATTACTTTGGTAAATAAAGTCGACAGTTATTAGCCAAAAAAAAAAAAGCATGTATAATATACTATGACTATATACATCTGATATAGTACTAGAGCATTTACAGCAGTGGGGCGGTCCTACAGCTAAAATTAGACATGTGTGCACTGTGGGAGCTACGACCCTACAATAGCAATTTGACATCGCAAGAATGCATGCATTATATGGTTTCATGGTACACACATGTTTCAGTAACAATTCACGAATCAAATAGATATCGAACACTCTTTGCAATAAAGCATTAAAGAACAACAATTTTGAATTCATGTTCAAAATGATATGGTTTACATGGAAATCATCGTGTCACTTACACGCATAGTCAATCGACTGTTAGCCCACGCATGGCTAATTATATACTTTGGCACTCATGGCCTTTTTCAGAAAGTTCGTATAATGAAAAATATTCATACACACTTAATCGAAACACAACAAATTTTTTGATGCAATAGTTCACAAAACATTTTATTAAGGGAAAAGGGTCAAATATACCCCTCTACTTTGTTTTATTAGTTAAATATACCCTCCGTTAGTGAAAGTTAATAAAAATACCCTTGGCGTCTTCAAACTTCACACTTATGCCCCTATTTGGATGGAAATCCCCAAATCCTCTCAAATTACCCAATTTCAAAAAAATTACCCACTTTTTTTTGTTGACCCGCCCCGCCCGACCCGCCTATCATCATCATCATCAAGCTCTAGCTTCATCTTCTTCCATGGAGAAAAAAAGAAAAAAGCAAGAACACACCCAAATGATAAAATCCCAAAACAGATATTATGTAAGACAATTAATCGGCGATGTAGGCACACCTTTAGAATTAGAAATCACTATAAAAAACAGAACCAGACCTGGTATGGCTAAATAAAAGTGTGGATGGCGGCCTGAAAAAGTTTGGGTTGGTTTGGAGGATGAAAATTCTCCACTCAAGGGAATATGAGAACGTCCCAAACAATTGTAAGCACGGTAGAAATTTTTTGCATGTGATGATGAATTGCAGAGTTCTAGAAATGCAAAAGGCAGCTAAAATCAAGAACAATGAAATCAGAGTGGAAATGGATGAGGTAAGGGGTAATAAATGAGATACTTTTAATTGCAATCAAATAATATGCTTATGAGGAATGAACGAACCACACGTTCATTCTGGGAGTTATTCGTTATAGGCTCCAACATACCTCTTTTAAACTATTTTACTCTGTTCTAAGATGAGCATTTAAGCCATCAAAATCTTTAACTCTGCTATGGGATGGACAATTAAGTCATCAAAACATTCAACTCCGTATAATCTAACATATACATGAAAATATGCACTGGTAACTTAACTAACTTAATCTTATTGCAATAATCATTTCATACTCTTGACAATCCATATAACAATTGTAAATAATCATACAACATATGTATGTATTAGATAACACACACAACATTAATACTAGCTATAACCATAAGCCAGTTCCTATGTAAAGCAGTATTCAAACATCTCTATTAGTGTTGGATTTTATCACTTGGTGCAGCCAGTACTTGGATTTTATCATTTGAGTGTGTTCTTGCTTTTTTCTTTTTTTCTCCATGGAAGAAGATGAAGCTAGAGCTTGATGATGATGATAGGCGGGTCGGGCGGGGCGGGGCGGGTCAACAAAAAAGTGGGTAATTTTTTTGAAATTGGGTAATTTGAGAGGATTTGGGGATTTCCATCCAAATAGGGGCATAAGTGTGAAGACGCCAGGAGTATTTTTGTAAACTTTCACTAACGAAGGGTATATTTAACTAATAAAACAAAGTAGAGGAGTATATTTGACCCTTTTCCCTTTTATTAAACTCATATAAAATAACTGCACTAGTAAAGGGTATAATATGGGAAGGAAGTAATGAACAGGCGTCTCTTGCCAGCAGAATTTACCAAAGGAGAAAAAGAAACAAGAGAAATGGTGTACGCACTATGCAGTGATATGATTTCTGAAAAACAATAACTTTAGAACCCTCAGATATCGAAAATTGTCTCTGATGTTCCATGAGCAGTTATGGCTATATAAAACTAGGAAGTAGAGTATAAAACACTGAAGAGGTTAAAAATCTGACCATGAGATAGTAAATTAAACAAGTTAGAGGCTTCACGAGCAGTCTTGTCACATAACTCAACAGAACATCCAGAAATAGTCACCCAAACTTGCAGATCTATTATAATGTTGAAAGCGATATCGAGCCAAATATTTGAAATAGTTCTACATCAACTTTGTAAACAAAGAGGATTCTTCCTCATTAAATATGTCAAGCAGTAATACAGTGATATACAAATAAGAGCAGTTAAGGTGGCCTTACTGCAAATAGAAACACTGCACAGGCAGAGTAAGAGCCTTCCCCTAGTCCCTTTTGCAGGCGAACGGAACTGCATCTATGGGGAAGCCAGAAACCAAAAATTCACGAAAAAGGATGGTGATGCTGCAAACCAGCTTAAAAATGCCATTGCTGTAGCTGACATAAATCTCGTGCAGTGGTTCACTTTACATTTGTCAAGATCATTGCTAATAAGAACTGTAATTCCAGCTGATGCACAGGCGGCAGCAAATGTAAGAGTAGAAGTGATCTGCACCACAGAGGAATCACAAACCAAAGCGATCACATACTAAAAAAATCCTTCTACAAGTGCACCATTAAAACTTCTTTTTTACAGGTGCCCCATTAAAATTCAGTAGATCGCCAATGATGTGTATCAACATTCCTTACAATAAATGAATATAAACATTATGCTTGCAGCTGGATATAGCAGAAAACAGAGGGGGATTCAAGATTTGAATTTTATGGGTTCCTACAACAGCTTCAAGTTAATACTATAATAATAACGGGTTCACAGTCAAATATTTATAGAAATTTAGTATATTTCTTACTATATATACAAAGTTAGAACAAAAACTACAGGGTTCACGTGAACTCATGACCAGGCTTCTAGATCCGTTCCTGGCAGAAAACTGACCAGATTGACCTTAAGAGTAGAAGTGATCTGCACCAAAGTGGAATCATGAACCATAGTGATGATCACCTACTAAAATCATTCCATATGTGCCCCATTAAAAGTCAATAGGTTGAAAACAAGTTGTTTAAACAGTCCTTATTTAAAGGCCAAACCCATCGACAGACACTTGTGGTCGTCCACTTCTTTCACTTGAGCACCTGAAGTGCCCCTTGTTCCATTTAGACACTTCAGGTGGGCACTCCCTGTTCCTCTTAGACACTTTTGTACTATCAATCAAATATATAGTGTGAGTGTAATACACTCGCCGATGACGTGTCAAAACAGCGAATTAAATGAAGACATGTGGCATATATACTAAAAATAATTATTAAAGAATAAAATATGAGTAGAAAAATTATTTTAAAACTATTTAGTAAATTAAAAAAAGGAGCAAAAAAAAAAAAAAAAAAAAAAGAAGCAACCTATTTTCACCCCCACCCACCTAACCCCTCCGTCCTCCACCTGCCGTTCCCCCAACCTCACCCTCTTCCTCCATGTTTTTTTCTTACAGATTCATTTCATTTTCAACAATGATTAATTTATCAAGCAAGCAATTCCAAAGAAAAAACAGCAAACCCAGACGAATGGCTTTTGCGGGGAAAATTTTCTGATCGAAATATTTGAAATTTCACCTTCAAGCTTCATACGAGCTTCAATGGAGTTCTATGAGTTTTCAAGTTCAAGTTCAACAATATTTCAGTTGGTTTTAGCATCGAGTTAGTTCAAACACAACTCCACTTTAGTTTCAGATTCGACATGCAATAGAACTCCAAAACCAATACTCAAGTCGAAGCTCCGTCGGCCAACAATGGCGGATTTAATTTTTTGCCCGACATATGCTTCAAACCTGATGTAGCTTTCATATTTTCAGCAGTGAACACCGATGATTCAAAATTGCAGAATCAAAACTCTTGCAGTGAACTAGACAAGACCAACAGTGATAGATTTTTTTGTAATTTTCCAATGATTTTTTTTTTCAATTGATGTAAAAGAAAGAGAAAATGAAAAAGAAAATAAAATAAAATAAAAATACGTTTTTTAGGTCTTCACGCGCCTGTTTGCTGTGCAATTCACCCAAGTTGCCAGGTCAGCAAAAAGTGTCTAAATGACACAGTCTAGCCCTACCTCAGGTGTCTAAATGGAACAAGGGGCACTTGAGGTGTTCAAGTGAAAGAAGTGGACGACCACAGGTGTCTGTCGATGGGTTTGGCCTTATTTAAAACATATGCATATTGCATTGGCTTACATACCCAGCTCAAAAATCTCGGAAAACAACCTAATCAAGGGTATGGAGAAGTGGCCGTTCAATCTTGTAAACTATACATTACGCTAGGGGTTACAATGTATCCAAAAACAGACGATGCAAAAGATGATCCAATTACTTCTCCCAATCAAATAATAACTACACCTGCTCCATATATTCCCCTCCTACTCTGCTCCGTTCATCTAATGTTGTTAAGTACTTGTCTTTTAAAGCACATTATGGGGTCTCTAAAACTAGACGTTCTACAAATCTCAAACTTATCCCTACCCGTATCTAATATAAGTGTAACAACAACTAACCTTAGTGCCAACTAGTTGGATTACCGGTTCATAAGAAGTAAAGGTTCTTGTAAGTTGGGTCAGCGGTTCCAGTGCCAGCTAGTTGGATTAACTGTATGGATATTTTTGCTTCCATTACACAATCGATGTTTTGCTTCCATTGTGTTCAAATCTTAGCTAAATCCATAATGGTTACTAAAGATAGAAAGTCTTTTGAGATAATTTCCACGTAAGAGATTTCAAATCTACCTCATTTCTTTCTAGTTTCTACCATCTTTAATACCACGCCTAAAGACTAAATTTGGTGGTCTAGCTAGAAACTGATCAAACGACCTTCAATTTTTATATGTTAAGTTGGGATTGGTTCGATTATAACAAGGTTGAATCTTGACTTTATTGATGATCAACTTAAGATAATCAATCAATCCGAAATCTATTCAATTATGTCCACAAACTAGAATGGTTCTCAGGTATACACTCATCCACCATCGAACGTCTAATTAGAATTACCTATTTTGGTGGTGCAGATAATATTATGATTATCTAAGTATGACTTGGACAATACCTATCTCGATTATCTTGACTAACACATTTCGTACCAAAAAGGACATGAAAAGCTAAGTGGAATTCTAGAAACTAATTTCGATCAAGATTTAGTACAAACATCAACAAGAACCCATTTATGCCGCAACATTCAAAAGGCTATTCGGCACTTCACCTACCTCAATTAATGCTTTGAACAATAAATAGGGCACTAATGAGGAAATTGCACATAGGGGATAACATGAAATAATTAACTTAACTTTAATACATCATGATCCATCAATTATGCAACAATAAAGTCCACTCAATCACAGAGTTCAATTTCCAAATATACATAAGCTTTAACACAAATAACAACTAAAACAAATAGTGAAAGGTAAATGCAAAGTTTCACAAATATTGTCTTTACTCCTTGAAATAGCTTGAACTGGGGACAAAACTTGGTAAAAGTCTCCTCCTTAGCTTGAGTCTCCTATTTCCGGTAGGGACATTTTCCCTAGTGAAGGAAGCTGGGGCTTTTGCCCTGGAGATTTTTACAATTGCTGTTTCAAGAAGGACCAAAAGTTCCATTTAAAGAAAAAAAACAAAGTAAGGACCAAAAGTTGTGAATCTTACTTTTACCCTCGTCTTTTTATCACAGTTATGATTTGTATTAAACTTGTTTGTGTCTTTGGGAATTTGAACTCCATTATGGAGTAGAAAATTGGAATATTGATGGATCTTGAAGTATTAATTTAAGGTCAATCTTTCTTATTCTATCCAATGTGTGATTCCCTATTACTCCCTCCGTCCCACAAAAGATTGGCACTTTTCACTTTTCGAGAGTCAAACTTTTTAATTTTGACTGTGTGTTTGAACATAGAATCTTTAATTTTTTCGAAATGAAATTTACATATTTGGAAACTAAATAAAAAGTACTATAAGTCACCATAATTAATAATTTAAAATATTGAAAACACATGAAAAAATTACAGTCACCATAATTAATAATTTAAAATATTGAAAGGATATGAAAA
The DNA here is from genome assembly GCF_029784015.1 of Lycium ferocissimum. Lineage (NCBI taxonomy): Eukaryota > Viridiplantae > Streptophyta > Magnoliopsida > Solanales > Solanaceae > Lycium > Lycium ferocissimum. Next base: position 36,162 of record NW_026725734.1, read on the forward strand.
AATTACAGTCAAAGAACAACTCGTTTGACTCTCGAAAAGCGAAAAACGCCAATCTTTTGGGACGGAGGGAGTAATATCTTATTTATGGTTCAGGGTATTTATTGAGGTAGGTGATGGACCTTTTCACTTTCGGTACCGCACCCGTGTCGACACGGCATGGGTGTGGGTGTGGGATCCGTACCGGATATGGTCAACCAATATTGGGTACTTTGACCAAAAGCGACACAGAAATTCGGGGTAGATACAATGATTACTATAATTAAAACAAAAGCTAAGGTGAAATTGAAAGAAATGGAATACCTTGTGTGTGGAGGAATATAATGAAGGGGTGGGATGCCTTTAATGATATCATTGCTTTTAAGGTCGGGATTGGGAGTAGAGTTGGTTTTTGGGGGAAAAAGTGGTGTGGAGTTTTGGTGCTTAAGGACGAATTCCCGAAGTTGTATAGAGTCTCTTGCCAAAGGGAATTGTCTGTTCAGCAAGTTAGGGGGGACATAAAGGGATGGGCATTTTCAGGGTTTGAGGTTTAGAAAGAATTTCAAAGATTGGGAGGTGATCGAGCTTCAAAGATTGCTAGATTTACTTCAAAGGCAATACGAGCCAGTTTACAGACCCGATGCTTTGAGTTGGGAGTTGGGAAACAACAAATTGTTCTCGATTAAGTCCTTCTATAAGAAACTTCTGGTTAGGGCAGAGGTTAGTTTCACTCATGCCTCGGTTTGGATCCCCTAGGTGCCAAGGAAGATGTGCTTCTTCGCGTGGTTAGCTACTAGAGGGGTGATATTGACGGCGGAGAACCTTAGGAATAGAAAGGTTGTATGCACCAGTTGGTGTTTCCTTTGCAAGGAGACGGGTGAGGACGTGAACCATATTATATTACATTGCAAATTAGCCACGAGGTTATGGGAAGATATCTTTAGATGGTTTGGCGTTTCTTCGGTAATGCCAGGTAATGCCAAGAATAGTGAAGGAATTGATGTTCAGTTGGAAGAGTTGGAAGAGTGGAGATAGAAGAAGATGACGTAAGGCTTGGCAGGTTACACCACTTGCTTTAATGTGGATCATTTGGAAAGAGCGAAATAGGAGAGTTTTTGAAGGGGTGGAGATGAGCTATGCTCTTTTGAGGAGTAGTCTCTGATCCCTTTTTTTTTTTTGGTGCACCTATGTAGTTCCTGTTTGTATAGAGGATTGGGCATCTTTTGGAGAGAATCATTTTTTGTAGGTTTCTCCTCGTGGTATATGATATACCGCTTGTATACGGCCAAGTTGGCCTTGTTATTATTAATCAAATCTTTTACCTGATCAAAAAAAAAAAAAGAAATTTCTATGTCAACTTGTTTCCTTATATCTTCTTTTAGGATTCTCCTCTTGATCAATATTTCTCCTAATAATACCTTGTAAGTTTTCCACATAATGTTACTATAATTTTAGATATTTGAATTATCTTTAGCCGTATACCCTCACCGGTATCCGTATATGGATCCATACTCCCCGATCTTAAAATTTAGATCATGAACGATCCGACTCCTAGATCCGCACCCGAGTCCGAGCAACTTAGGTTGTTGTTGATGGGTTTGCATAAAACCTTAATCGAAAAATAAGATTTAGTTTTTACAATTCCATTTAGCTCCGTATAGCATTTTTTGATTGTTAGCTCTTCATAACATTTTTAATGCAGCTCTTAATCTTAATCGAAAGGAGCGGTTTTGGTATTATATTAATTGTAGTAGTCAAGATAATAATAGAGATGTCTTGCACTTCCGTGGAATATAGCACGTGTTTAATTCATACTCAACGCATAGTCCAATTACCGAAAGGGGTGATTTTATTTAGACGTACTATACAAACAACAACAACATACCCAGTGTAATTCCACAATTGGGGTCTGGGAGGGTAGGATGTATGCAGACTTTAACTCTACCTTCGTGGAATAGAGAGGTTGTTTCTGATAGACCCTCGGCTTAAAAGAAATGTAACCGATGCAGAAACATAGGAATCTAGACATACTATAGTAGATAAGTATTCGTAAGAAGTATTCTAATTAGTAAGAAGAATTGAATAAGGATAAATTTACTTAATCAAGTGAAGTCAAGATTCCCAGCCTTGTAATAATCTATGTTGCTCAGACTCTTCACCTTTAGTGTCGCACCCGTGTCGACACAACATGGTTGTAGGCAGGGGATCCGTACCCTATTTGGTTAACCAATTTTGGGTAGTTTGGCCAAAATCGAGGGAGAAATTCCAGACAGATTCAATGATTTATGTAATCAAACAAAAGCTATGGTGAAATTGAAGAAAATGGAATACCTTGTATTATAGAAACTTCTATGTCACTCATTTTTCTTTTATCTCCTCCATAGATTCTCCTCTTGATCAAAATTTTCTCCTCAAGGTTTCACATAATATCTCATAATTTAGGTTTTATAACTCTATTTTTGATATTTGCATTATTTTTAGCCGAATCCCCGCACCCGTATCCATACCTAGATCCATATCCACAATCTTAAAATTTAGATCATGAAGGATCCGACCTCTAGATCTGCACCCGTATCGGACATCCGCACCTGAGTCCGAGCAACTTAGGTTAAAATTGACTCATTTTCAACTTAGCATTCATTCCTTTCTTTGGCTTTTTATTAAGTTTAATTTAATTGTTATTTAGCTACACCAATTACCATACCTATTACAATTTCTCATATAATGATCAAGCAATTAATTTGTTCATTTGAGAACCAATCCCGAGTACGATAACTTGTTTGGCTTAGTACATAGTTTACTCCCTGAGCTTATAGCCAAATCCCTTTGACATACCCCTGCTTCACGGGCAACCTTTTACACACCAAACGTTTCACGAATTATGTCTAAGCACAAGGCTTTTGCTCTGCTGGCACTAGCGTGTTCTAGCACAAAAGGGGAAAGTGAACTCAATTCATTTTGTGTTTGAAGCCTTTTATGGACGCAAGGCGTAGCTTTTTCATTTTCATTTTTTAATCATCCTTTTTTTTTTTTTTTTTTTTTTTTTTTTTTTGAAAAGCTCCACCCTATTGGTGCTTTTAGGTAAAAGCCATGGTTGTGGCTTTCTTTTCCAAATGTGGTTAGATTTGTGCTTTTTTTTTTTCCTTTCCTTTTGGTGTAAAAGGAAAACTTTCTTCTCCAAATGTTATGGCTATTAAGCATGGTTTGTTGCTTCTCCATGTTGACTTGTCAGTGGAGTGAGGCCATCTATACGTGCACATCCGGGTGCTTAGTTGCTCGCAAAGCTTAGCCAAATTAAATTGATGCTGCTTCAAAATGTGCTTGAATAATGGACTTCAAATAAAGATTCCTTAATATTTTGAATATTGAATATTTGAAAAATGAGAGAGAGTTCACAACATGGTGGTGGCAACCCTCGCAGTGTGATAAAGCAAGAAGATAGGTGTAGATTTATGATTTTATTCTTTTTCTTAAGTTGATGACACGGGTTATGACAACATTGGTGCGTGACATGCACTCGTTCTGAAAAGGTGGCCAAACACCAAAGTGGTATGTATTAATCACACTTCCTGAAACGTTTATTGTGTAAAAGGTTGTTCGTGAAAAAAGGGCATGTCGAAGGGATTTGGGTACAAGCTCAAGGGTCAATTATTTATTAAGCTCTTCTATACTATGATTTGACTTCTACAAGGAGAATTGTACACGGTTACTTAGCACTCATCATTTCTGCATACATACCCATACGACCATCCTCATTTTGATGCATATTATTGAAAAGTTTGTCATAAAAACCCGTATACAAGAGATACACCAAAAAAAAAAAAAAAAAAGGTAGAAATCCATCAATATATAATTATTATTTTTTTATGACAAGGGAACCCGCAGGGCGCGCTACCCCGGGTGCGCACGGGGGTAAACCCGACACGTACGATAGCTCGCAAACAACACAGAAGAGATAACCCGCACTAGGCAAGCCCCGTGCGACAAGCTCGACCCAGAAGGTACCAATATATGGTTCTGTACAAATAAGGCACAATCTTCTATAGACAAAGGAACCTCAAGACTGCACCAAAGAGAAATAAGGGATAGGAGACTGACTTCTCGATTGTACAAAGTCCATCTCTATCCCTTCGAAAGCTCTTCAATTTCTTTACCTCCAAACGACCCACATGAGTGCTAATGGAGCCACATTCCAAACCCTGCGTCTTCTCTTCCATCTACCGCAATTCCAAGGTTACCATCTTAACCACAGTTTTTCTTAACCCTTACATTTTTCCTAGCACCCTTTACTTAATTATACCCGATTCTATGAATATAGCTAATACTTTTGTCTATCCCAGGTGTATGGAGATTTGTGAAGTTATGCTTGTGATTGTATTAAGCATTTGATTAAAATAGCCTCTTTATCTCTCCTCGATCTCACTATCTCCTATCAAAATTTCTAAAGATTGTTTTGAACTTGGTTTTTAGTCTTTACCCCCTTTCTATCAGTCATATTAGCTTATCCATTTCATTCTATCCTTTCCGCATCCTTATTTTCAGCCAGTCTCCTTCTAAACTGCTCTCTAAGCTCTTTTATTTTTTGATGAAGCGCTGTCTTAGCTCTTTTATACTCTTCAAAGGTTTCTCCATCTTAACAGTTGAAAATTTTCCATACCATTCTCTTTAAGCTCTATTCACCACTTTATTCCACCACCAAGACTTTCTTAATACTTGTTAATTCCCGATGCAGTGGTATCTACCTTAACTTCTCCCATGAATATTAAGGTAAGTTCCATAGGAAAGAATACTTATCTCAAGAGGTATACTTGACATAATCAGTTGAAATATAGCTCACGCCTTGGCTCCATATGAAATACAGGAGGAGGAAACTCCAAAATATTATCAGGGAGACAGATCTCAACGAGACAACCTAATAATTTAGTTAACATGTTCCCGTTTTACTTGGATAACTTAGGGAGAATAATGTCCAACATAACAATTTTGTAAATCATACTTTTCCTCAATGGAGTACACTACCCTGGTGTTATTATCTCCCTCACCAGACTATTTCCAGAAATCAGATAATAGAGCATGTTATAAGTAATAACTTTGTAGCGAAAAAGATTACAATATGTTGAATGGAGAAATCACAAAGAACAATAGGGTTCATAATTGATGCATAATCACTTGTCATCGACACTATCAAGTTACAATGAAATAAAACTAAATGCAACACATTCAAAACCACTTCACCCATGTTTTTCAGCTCATTCTATAACTCCATGAAATTGTAGAAAGCATCATAATGTCATCAACACCTATCATCTATCATCCACTAGTAGGAAATTCATCATCACATACAGTGATGACAATGTAGAAACATATGGTGCTACCATAAGAAGCTCACTTCCTAACTGAAATTAATTCACTTGAACAGAAGGGAAACCACCAAATAGGTTTCAACCTGCCTCTAGTTTGACATCATGAAGCAATTTGAAAACCTAAAGTAACATACGGGAAGACATTTTTGGTAGAGAAGAAAGGTTGATAACTGAGAACACAGAAAGCAACCCCACGGATGGATGGTCAATATATTTGCAAAAAGATGTTTCTTACCCCATCACCAACGGCAAATAGACTGACAACTGCTGCATTTCTATAACTTCTTTTCACCAATATTGCATATACATCAGCTATAGCAAGTACAAGGCTCCATATGATCTGTAATCCAACAGCTGCTACAAGGTAGCTGAAACAAACAAGGGCGCGAATCCAGGTTAAATTCCCTTCACGGAACCAATTTTGATCAGTAAAAGATAATTTTATTAAAATGTCAAATGGATACAGATCCCTCAAATCTGAAGGGAATCTAAGAATTCCAGTATCGCATCAATGTCATAATCAGAAGCATTGCTTATATTTTAAAACTCAGAATACATCTATTTTTCACAAACAAAATATGTTCCTTCCATGAAAGCACCTTCGACTTCCTGTCCAATCCCTTCTCAAACTAATGCAACTGCGTTACAGGCATATGAACACAACATGGCACATACGCGAAATGGCAAAAAAGAACAAGTAAACGGAGGTGCAACTAAATCCAAATCCCAGCTATTTGCTGGAGAATATGTGTTCAGTAAATTTATTGATTAAACAAACACTAAGGTGTGCCAGAAGTAGGACAAACTAACAATATTATCTCCAACTTAATCCATCGAATATTTACACCGTCCATTTGATAATAAGAATACAACACAAAGCATTCAGCTTACTAACTCTCCAAACAATAATAGTATCAAACAGGCTTCATCAAATGCACAGAATCCCTAAACCATGATTTCTACCGGTTGCTTTTGAAGATCCTACTTAATGAATCATTGATCAACACGAAAGTGCAAGTAAGCTAGAACAAAAACAATTCAGCTCAAAGCACGAGGCAAGCACTAAGAAACGAAGTTCCTTTCGGAACTAAGTTACTCTTAAGACTTCCTAACACACACACCTGCTACACATTTAGCCTTTTCTTTTTCTTCTCCATTCTTCATCCATATTTCTTCAATTTATCAACATAAAATTTTATACTCCCTCCGTCCCAAAATAAGTGTCGTTTTAGCTCATTCCACGCCCATTAAGAAAAACAATAAATAAACGGTATAGTTTCCTGAGTTACCCGTATTTCTTAGATGTTTCCTGGGAATTGAGCACTATCAACAAAAAGTAGTTCTTTAATACATGGGTATAGTTGGAAAATTTACTACTCCCTCCGGTTCAAAAAGAGTGTCCACTGAGCCATTTGCACAGCCCTTAAGAAAATACTAACTCCTAGAAAAAAAATAGGTAAATTGACTAAACTACCCCTAATTAAATAAGTGTTGGGATATGGTCACCTAACACTTAATAAGGACAAATCTAGAAAAATAAATTAATTCTTTATTGATTTGGTAAGTGAACACTCTTTTTGAACCAAGAAAAAAGGCTAAGTGGACACTCTTTTTGAACCGGAGGGAGTACTATTCATTGTCTTGAATTCCTAGGGGACATTTATTTTGGGACAAATTTTGTCTGCTAAAGCGACACTTATTTTGGGACAAATAAGGGTAAAATTGGAAGAACATCATTAATGTCTTCTTGATTATGTAAAACACCATTTATTTTGGAGCAAATGAAAAGGTAAAAACACTCCTTATTTTGAAACAGAGTGTGTATAAAGCTATAGTTGGAAACAATTACTAATTTTTATCTTGAAATCCTAAAGCGACACTTATTTTGGGACAAATTTTGTCTCCCATAAAAAAGTCTATTTTTTTGTAACCATAGATTTGGTGGTTTTTGCGTGGTTACGTATTTCATTTCCCTATTATACCCCCACCCCACCCACCTCCATCACACCCTAACCCCCACCACCCCTCGATCACACCCAAACCACCCACCCCACCAACCCCCTACCTCTCTGTTTTTTCCACCCACCACCACCCACTACCCCCACCCATTATCCCTCACAACCCCACCACCGCCCACTGCTACTTTCTATCATCAAAAAAGTTTTTAAAACAGTAGTAATATGATCAAACAGATGGAATATAAAATATATAGACCGTCACAAGTTATGTATGTATGAATACCTGAAAGCAGTAACAGTGGGGAAATCAGAGGTGGTAACCATAACACAAATAGAGATAACAGCAAAAACCAACTGACAGAGTCGTAAAATAAGGCTGCCAAGTGTACCAGGCATGCCTTGTATATCCTTCATCCTCACTCTCGGTGCACCTATGATCATTGGTGCTATAGGCACTGGGTGCACCGCTGGCCTACTCATCATGTTTTTCTTAATCTCTCTCTCTCTGTGAGTCTGTGTTTTACACTTTGGAATAAATGGAATTATAGATTAAGACATTTGTGAGGATTTTGTTAAGACAACCCTAAAAAGGGATTGGGAAAGGCAATGGAAAAGGAAGAGGTGGAGGTTTGTTTTCTTGTTAGTTTGGAAACTTTTGAGTTTTGAAAGTGTTTTGTTATGGAACTTGTGACATTTGCCCCCTTGTTTTGGAAAACAACAAAACGCAAAATACATGAACCTTAAGACACATTTTTACTACTCACTTTGATCCGAAATAATTGAGGTTTTAAGTTTAAGCATATGGATTAACAAATTGACTAACTCCTAAAAGTTAAGAGGGCTTTTGATTAAGATCCCCTTAATTATGATTTTTTTTCTTTTTTAGATTGACATAATTATCATGGGTATATGAGAATGTGTTAAGAGCAAATTTGAAAAAGATAACAAAGAGCCTGTTTGGATGGGATTAAAAAAAAGCGAAAAATTATAAATAAAACTTAAAAAAAAAAAAAATAAGTTGGGGGAAATAGCTTATAAGCTAAAAAAAATAAGTTGGGGTAGCCTAACTTCTTTTTTTTGTCTTATAAGCTGTTTTCAGCTTATAAGTTGCTTTAGATAAGCTAAGCCAAACGGGCTCAATTATTTTTTGGGCTTATTTTAAGCACAAAATGGATTTAAGTTCGTATACCCAAACACTCAAAAAAAAACGAAAACGACTTATAAGCAATTTATAAGCCAATCCAAACGGGCTCTAAATATCTTTTTGATAGATTAAAACCTCAATTCTTTTGGATCAACTTTTAGAGGCTAAATCCTCAATTATTTTAAATTGGAAGGAGTAGTACCAAAAAAAAAAAAAGCAGTTGGGTGCATTAAGTTCCCGTTATGCACGGTTTTCGAGAAAAGATCAGACCACAAGGGTCTATTATGAGCCCGTTTGGATGGACTTTTGCTTTTGGCTTATTTTAGATGTTTTGGCTTAAAAACACTTTTGTATTTTACTCAAACACTATAAAAGTACTTAAAAGTTATTTTGGCTTAAAAGCACCTAAAAGCCACTCCAAACAGGCTCTATATGCAGTTTTACCTGCATTTACAGAAGTTGTTTCCACAAACAAATTTTTAAAAGGAATATGGTCAAAATCCTTATTAACTAGAGAAAATAAAACAAAATGCTTTTCATTTAATTTTTCGTCAAAAAATTACTTTTGAATTAATTAGAAATATGATTAAAAAAATTACCCTTGCTGATAGTGAACTGGCTCATTATGCCCTTATATCCCATTAACGGACCTTCAGATCTTATTTATCAGCTTTTAAAACATATTCTTTTGCTGCTTGAAAAACTGGCAACCTCACTTATTTTTTTTGTATATATATCACCAATTTTCCAAAGAAAAATTGATAGTATATTTGGAGAATATAAAAGATTTGTATTAGTCTATGTAGATGACATGCTAGTATTTAACAAAGATATTAAAGAACATTTAGGACATTTACAGACTGTATTTAGATTATTTATAGATAACGAAATAATAATTAGTAAAAAGAAGATGGAATTATGTAAAAATTATATAAATTTCTTAGGAGTAGCCTTAGGAGCTGGAAAAATTAGATTACAACCCGATATAGCTGAAAAAAAGCTTTAGAAATGCCAGATAAACTAAATAATATAAAAGAATTACAAAAAAAATTAGGAATAATAAATTATGCAAGAAAATTTATAAAAGACTTAGGGAAAATAGCAGGACCATTATATTCTAAGGCAGGTTCCACAGGACAAAAGCATTTTAAAATAGAAGATATTAAATTAGTGCAAAAAACTAAAGAAAAAATAAAAAAATATTCCTGATTTAGGTCCAAAAATCTTTTGGCTCTGATACCAATATAATGGGTAATATGAAAAAATTTAAAAATGTTAAAATAAATTTTAAAAGCTTTTTTATTAAAGTTTGAACTTATCAGAAATTTAACAATCCTACTCGGTACCTCCTCACTTATATTCTGACTTCAGCTGGGTACACTTTGAGCCCTATCGTCACGTGAAGTTTTCAGAAAATGCTTGAATTATCGTTCTTATTGGTCCTATAGTTGCTTTAATAAAGTTACCTTATAATCTTTGTTGCTTTCTCAGCTATTACCTCCTTATTAGTCTGCTTTTTCTTCTTAGCTATCATAATTACATGTCTGCCGCCTTTTTTATGTGTCAAGATTGTGTAAGGCTATTGAATCAAAGCTCATCACTAAGTCATCGTTTGGGTCTTGTGAATCTTGAAAATTAGCATTCAGGAAATCCTCGTTTTCTGAACTATGTATTGGGGATATCTCTGGACTACGATTTTTTACTATATGCTTGCCTTGATTTTTTTTTTTTTTTTTTGTTGAAAATCTTCTCTAATGTCTATTTGACTATGTCTTCAATTTTGTCTTTTTTTTTTCTTTTTCGAAATTATGTTTTTCTTCTTTAATGCTTCTCCTTATGCAAATGTTTCTGAGTAGTCTCTGTCTTGTCTGAATTGATGAACCTTCATCTTTACTTTTTGGCCAAGTGACAGCCATTACCGAATTTGTTGAGTCTTTATCGACTACCGTTTGAACCGGATTAGCTGTATTTCTATCCGATACAGTGAATTTTATTGCATTCATTGGGGAATGCACACCCTTCTCATCCATTTTGTCTTGAGATGGAAAACTCTGTGATTGGGCTAGTTCAAATTTTACCGCCTGGAGTCTGTGTTCTAATATTCTTACCTGCTCCATAAGTCTTGTCTTTTCTTGTATCAAAGTCTCGTTCTTCTGATTTAAACTCTTGAATGCTTCAATCATAGATGAGCAGTGGTCACAAAAAATTACTTTGTCTGTGTCTTTCTGGATATTGTATTGTGGGGTCTTTTCTAGGTTTTGTCTGAGTGATGGAAAAATATAATAATTTGGTCCTAATATACCTCTAGCATAATCTAATGCTTCTGTGAAATCATTAAAACCTTTAATGTATATTATTAGTTTTCTTTTTGTAAAAATCTATGTTTAAGTAAAGTCATATTGTTATGGATTCATTACTCTTAGTATATTGTTATTCTCTTAATTTCTTAATAAACTCGATGGATTAACCTGTAAGTTCCTAGGTTTTGAAAGGCCTTGAAAATGTCCAGATTATAAAGGACGATATGTCGGCCATGTTCCAGGTGTGGTTAAAGAAGAGAGTTACTAAGAACAAAAGTTAAGAGAAAAAAGATGAACAGAGTAAGAAGAATCTAAACTGGACTGGATGAGTCCAGTTTTTTTTTTATTTTTTTTAATTTTTAAAAGGGAGAAAACTTAGAAATGTAAAGACAAATGCATGATGAAAAGATATTTAAGAAGTGAAGAAGTACCGAGTAGGATTGTTAAATTTCTGATAAATTCAAACTTTAATAAAAAAACTTTTAAAAATTATTTTAACATTTTTAAAAATTTTCATATTACCCATTATATATATATATATATATATATATATATATACTCTCTCTTTATTGGGAAGAGAAAATGCGCGTAAAAATTGCTAAAGCCACGATCGCATTAATTCACATATTCACAAAAGTTATTCGATAAATGACTTATTTACAATTCTAATTAGTTGATTGCAACTCAACTATTTCATAAGTACTTTCTAACTTTCACTAGTATTTTTCTCTCTGTGTGTGTCGCCTTTTATACTTGGAATTATAGTTTAGACATTTGCGAGGAATTCAGGTATAGAGAATTAGTAGAATAATCCTAATGGAATTGGTAAAGATAAAGAAGAAGGAAAAGGAAGAGAGAGCAGAGGTGAGAATTTGTCCTCGTTGTTATTTTAGTGAAAGAGAAGCAAACGAAGTTGGAGTTTGAAAGTATAATGGCACTTATTAGTCACATTTGTCAAACAAAATGACATTTGTAGTCTTGCTTACTTTGGAACAGAGCAAAAGCCAAAAAATACATGAACCGACCAACTTGTTTGGAAGGTTGTTACTCCCTCCGTTTATTTTTACTTGTCCATTTTTAATTTTACACATTCTTTAAAAAGTTATACACGACGTATATATTTTATTATAATACTCATATTTATTGAGGTATCGTCTTAAAAGATTTGAGAAATAATTTTAAAATGAGTAATTACTGAAAAGGGCAAAACAAGAAAAAAAAAAGTTTATTTTTCTCTTAATATGCTAAATTGGACGTAATAATAAAAATTTATTTATTTTTATATAGTGGATAAGTAAAAGTGAACGGAGGGAGTACATAGTATCGTATTGTATACTGTTATAAATTGTTCCTTCGGTCCACTTTACAACTTGTACTTACTAAAATAAATGGTCCAAAATACTCCCTCCGTCTATATTTACTTGTCCTCTATACTAAAAATAAATAGCCTACTCATCGTGTTTTCTCAATCTCTGTGTGTTGTGTCTGTCATTTAGACTTTGGAATAAATGGAATTATAGTTAAGATATTTGTGAGGATTTGTTAGAAAGAGCCCTAAATGGGGTTTTAGTACAGGTAATGGAAAAGGAAGAGGTGGAGGTGAGAATTATCTGTTGTTGATATTAATGAAAGAGAAGCCAATTTTAGTTGGACTTTTTTGGAAACTTGAGAGTTTGAAAGTGTAGTGCAATGGCACTTTAGTGACATTTGGCCCTTGCTTTGGAACACAACAAAAGGCAATATACATGAACCTAATGTGACATATTTTTATTAGAAAAAAAAAAACAGTTCGGTGCATTAAGTTCCCATTATGCGGAGTTCGGCAAAGATCGGGTCCATTATGAGCTAGTTGGATGGACTTATGGCTTCTGACTTATAAGCCAAAAGTCATAAGTTTGGAATTCTAGCTTATGACTTTTGGCTTATTTTTGCTGTTTTGGCTTACAACACTTTTTTGTTTTACCCAGCACTACAAAAATGCGTAAAAACTATTTTGGCTTAAAAACACCTAAAATAAGCCACTCCAAACAGGCTCTATATACAGTCTTACCCTGCATTTCCGCAAGAGGCTGTTTCCACAAACGAATTTTTATTAGGAAATATGGTCAAAATCCTTATTAACTAGAGAAAGTTAAACAAAAAACACCTAAAATAAGCCACTCCAAACAGGCTTTATATGCGGTCTTACCCTGTATTTTCGCAAAAGGTTGTTTCCGCAAACGAATTTTTATTAGGAAATATGGTCAAAATCCTTATTAACTAGAGAAAGTTAAACAAAAATGCATTTCATTTAATTTTTGGTCAAAAAGTACTTTTGAATTAAGGGAAAGGTGTAAATATACCCTTCAACTTTGGGATTTAGAACAGATATATTCCCCGTTGAAAAAGTGGTGTATATATACCCTTACCATTACAAAATGGTGCAATTATATCCCTGCCTTACACAAATAGTGCAAAAATACCCTTTTCGCTAACATAATTTTTTTTACAAATCATTTAACTTATTTTTTAATTAAAAAAAGCCATGTGACTTTAAAAAAAGTCTATCCATTTTCTTTAGTAGACATATTTTTCTATAATTTAAGACATTTGTGAGGAATTAAGGTAGAAGAGCCCTAAATGGGATTTTGGTAAAGGTAATGGAAAAGGAAGAGGTGGAGGTGAAAATTTGTTCTGTAGTTGTTATAAGTGAAAGAGTATTATAATGGCACTGTAGTGACATTTGCCCCCTTGTTTTGGAAAACAAACAAAAGGCATAATACATGAATCTAGCATGACACATTTTTATTAGGAAAAAAAAAGCGGTACATTAAGTTTTCGCTATGTACGGGGTCCGGAGAAAGATCGGGTCACAAGGATGTCTTATACACAGTCTTGTCCTATATTTCTGCAAAAGGATATTTTCACGAACAAATTTTTATTAGGAATGTGGTCGAAATCCTTATTAACTAGAGAAAGTAAAACAAATATGCATTTCATTTAAATTGGTCAAAAAATACTTTGAATTATTAAAAATATGATCAAAATACCCTTCTGATAGTAAATTGGATCATTATGCCCGTATCCGATTAACGGACCTTCAGTTCTTATTTATCAGCTTTTGAAACATACTAGGAAACTTGTTCGCGCTTCGCACGATTATGAAAATGAATCATTGATAACAAAATACTTAATCTTCTTTAAAATTTCAGTCCAGATAAAAGAATAAACTTCATACATATGGATAAAAAAAATTGATTTCATATACAAATTGAATCACAAATACAAATTGTTTTTCTTGAGCTTTGTGCCCTCTCTATTTTTACCTCATAAATGAATAAACAACAAATAACTTCAATTGTTCCGAGTCATCACACAAAGTTGAGATAGCAAGTTCTAAAATATATAATGTAAAATTTATTCGTACAAAATGTTTACACCAAATCAATAGATGCATGACGTATGTTTGATATACGCAGCAACCACTTAGCCATTATTAGTTAATATTGTGTCGTTTTTGTGTAAATTGCTGATGCTAATAAGTATTACCATTATACGTAGATACCAATGTTGATAAAACTATTAGTCATATAAATCCGAAGCACAAAGTATATATCAGGAGCATAAATTTGGAAAAAGAAATGGAGCAAGAGACCATCATTGTTATTCCTTAAGGTTTTGAGGATATATAATGGTTATGGTGTGGTGGTCATGAAAATCATGTTTGTTACTAGTAAAGGAAGCCTTTTCTTCTGCCTCATATATATGAAACGTTTAGTGCAACTTTCAATTATGTTGGCCGTTACAAAACTTAAATGGGAAGATAAAATAACTAAAATGTACATGTTATTAGCATCCATTCTATCTTAGTTGTTGCATACTAAAAGCTATTCCCTCCGGTTCAAAATAAGGGCCTGTTTGGAAAGCCACCCAGGTAATTGTAATTGGGTGTAATTCCACAGCTGGCACTGTTTGTTTGACCAAGTAATTACATTAGGTGGGAATTAGGTGTAATTGAGAGGGTGTAATTAGGCTCTCCAATTCCAAGGGGGTTGAGAATTGGGTGTAATTACAAGTTACTTTTTAGTCTATTTCTTTTTTGTTTATTTTAATTTCTTTTTATTTTTATTATTTTAATTTCTTTTAATTTTTAGTTAATTTATTTTTTATTTATATTATTTTAATTTCTTTTTATTTTTATTTTTTAATTATTTTTATTTTTAAAAATGTATTTTTCATTTCCTTTCTTCTCATTCCCAACCTTTACTTCTCGTGGTTTCATGTAATTGCTCATATTTTTTTATTTTATTATTTTATTCATTTAGCATAACCGTGTTATTATTCTAATTTTTGAAACTACACTTCTTAATATTGGAAAGAATGAGTCATTAACAAACTTGGCATATAACGAGTGACGTTATTAAAGTAGAATTTCGTTGTGAATGAGGTTATAGACTTATATTTTCCCTTTCTTTTGAATTATTTACTTAAGTTACGTTGGAACTTACTTATATAATGTTAGAATTTGACATAAGAGTATTATGCTAAACTTTTTCTTTTGGATTTTGAATTTAGGTTATATTTTCAATTTTAAGTTATTTGCTTTCACATTGCATGTTGTTTATTTTTCACTTACATTTGATGGATTTTTTGTGTCAAACATTTGAATAATGTTATTACATTATATTTATAAATATTATTTTTTTGTCAAACATCCAATCCATGACGTTCTCACAAAAAAAGTCTTCTTTTAAGTTTTATAATTAATTAAAATTAAATGTTATTAATTTGAAAATATATATCAATTATTTTTTACAATATTAGTTACAAATATATGATTATTAATTAATATATTTGAAGAAACAATGTGTTATTAAATAACTAATTTAATATCATTTATAAAGGCAAATATTTTTTAAATATTAATTTTAAATTTTTTATAATTAAATTTTATTTTTAAATTAAACTAACTGTGTAATTACATTTGTGCAACCAAACAGCGTGCTTGTAATTACACTGTAATTACGTTATGACAAACAAACAGGTCATTGTAATTATACTACTGTGTAATTACTAGGCTGTGTAATTACTGCCCTAGTAATTTGTTACACCTCGTGTTTTCGTGCGTTGTCGTATCGTAAGGTTGCTAAAATGGTAAGAAGGTATTTTTTTTTGAGGTATTTAAATAGTATGATAGTCGTACGTTAAGTTTTGAAGTCAAATGAGTTGTGATACGGAAGTCGACAAAGGTCGTCGCAAGTTACGTCTGTAAATTTCACTGAAATTTGAGTCAGATATGAAAGAGCTTTTCTCTCAATATAATTGGAGTTATGGGGTGATCCACCTATCAAATCGAAGGTCTACGAGTCTAGTTTCCAGCGCATTTAACCGTTTGTCGATACGACATCCGAGTAGAGAGAAATTCACATTTCCGTACAAGGGTGCAAACTGCCACAGGGCAGTGGGCCCAACTTAAGTGATATAAATAGAGCCCCCAACGTTTTAGGCCCTCATTTTCATCCATATTAAACCCTAAAACAGCCCTTAGACTCTCCCAAGTTTATTCTCCATCAATCACAACTAAGTTCAAAGGCAAATCAAGTGATTACAACATAAGGAATCACATGACAATCATAGAATCGTAGATTTCTCGTTGTTTCGATTTTCTAAGAAAGCTTCATCTTGAAATAACTTAAGTTGCAGAGTATTATTCAACTTTTGAGGTATGATTTAACCTTCTCTTCATCTCTTTGAGCCTTACAAGTAATTAAACCTAGAAATTAGGTAGAAACCCCCATAGAATAAGCTTTTGCAATTCTTATGAACTCTTATGGACTTGGGTTGATTGTTGGGCTGTTTTATATAGTTTTAACATGTTTCTTGGAGTTATGGTGGTATGGATAGGATGGTACTGATGAGGGGGAGTAGGAAAGTAAAATTTTGTAGCGTTTTGCTGGAAAATTAAGCTACAAAAGAGCCTACGAACTTATGCCCGCGAGTTGCTTGCTTAAATGTCTAAGTGAAGATTTTCATGATCTATGAGTTTGATTTTGATATTGAATAGTTCGTTTTGTGTAGGTAGTAGTTTATAAGGTATTCAAGGACCCGGAAGACGCGTATAGCTCTATCAACGAGGTATGTAGGGTCCTTCTTTATATCTTTCAAAGATGACTAGAACTCGAACAAACGTTTATTAGATTGTTTCATCGAATTCGAACTGCTCCACATCAAATTGATAAATATGATTAAATCTACCCTTTTCTCATGAATAACTCACATCGAAGAAGATTTAAGTATTCTCATCCTTCCTTGTTCATCGCTCAAAGAGAATTAAAAATTCTTTTGTTCGTTCTTTTTTCGACGTTCATATTGATCATGGTTACTGATAGCTTGAACATGATGTCTACTTCAAACAAATCCATACTACGTAACTTCCATGTTTCTTGTGCTGGTTGTCTCATAATTGGAAACCAAAGAACGTAGGGACAATAACGATAGTCGAAGGATAACGACGATAGGTCACTTCGACTCTTGTCATGATATCTCTTCTGAGGTCGGTCTTGCATTGCACTTATATATATGTGTTTATTTTCATTACCGAGCCGCGCTATAGTCGGCCGGGTAGGCACTTATATGTGCACCTAGACATGTTTCTTCTTTGCCGAGCGTGTTGTAGGCGGCCGGGTAGGCACGTAGTCCGTGCATCACCACTAATCAACAGAGATGATGTTGTGATGATGATCTCACCCCATACGTAGGATTTATTATTATTGTTATATGATATGATATATACCTCCACGAGTGAGGAATGATTTTACGAGCACGCATTTACATTTATGTAGTGGTTATAGTCGCCCTCAGTGGCTTTGAACAGAGTTTCAGGTTGTTTGTAAATCTCTTCTCATATTATTTACATTATTTGTGCTTGTGCTTACCGCCCGACTTATTCAGTACATATTTCGTACTGACGCCTTTTGTGCGCTATGTTCATGCCCACAGGTGTTGATAGACAGGCAGGCGTGCCTTCGCAAAGAGGACACTGAGATCAGCGGTTGAGTGTCGCACTCCACTTCTTCGGAGTTGCTGGTTATGAGTCTATAGGTACAGATGCATATGTATATGTATAGTTTTGAGGTGTGTCGGGGCCCTATCCCGACCTGTTGATATTGTGTTGCTCTTTTAGAGGCTTGCAGTCCAGTTGTCAGTATATATATGTTTTGCTTGGCCTTGTCGGCCCCCTGTACAGTTGGCATGACAGTGATATAGTCTTGTTGGTCTTGGCTATATATATATATATATATATATATATATATATATATATATATATATATATATATATATAGGTTGTTGTTGGGTTCTTCTGCATGCAGGATTATACATTTGGTTCTTGTTAGTGTCATATTGCAGCCTTGTCGGCCTATTATTCATGTTACATGTCACAGATGCCATGGTTGGTTTGCTCGGGCCTTCGGCTGCCGAGTGCCGGCCACACTCCCCAAGGTTGGGGTGTGACATAATTACACCAATTCCAATTACCATGTGGCTTTTCAAACAGGCCCTAAGTGTCCATTTAGTCTTTTTATTTTGGTTCAAAATAAGTGTCCATTTACATAATCAAGAAGGAATTAACTTTATTTTTTCAGATTTGCCCCTATTTACTCAAGGCAATAAATAGGCAAGAGTCTTATTAATTAAGGGTAGTTTAGTCAAAATACCTATTTTTTCTAGGAGTTAGTGTTTCTTATATAAGTTAGTGTTTTCTTAAGGGATGTGGAAAATGCTAAGTGGCCACTTATTTTGAATCGGAGGGAGTAATAAATTACATTCTTTTCCTCAGCATTTTTACAAACTAAAGTATAAATAGTTTATAAATTATAATAGCGGAATGTTGAATACATATAAGAGATATAATAAGGAATATAGTCTTGCTTTGTTTAGTTTAGTGTCTGCTACTCTTTTCAAGTATAGACATTTCTGTTAACTTGTTGAGAACGGAAGAAAGTGAAGGGTTTCAAGTAAATCAAGGGTGTGTTTGGTATGAAGGAAAATGTTTTTCATAGAAAATATTCTTTTCGGAAAATAAGTACTTTTTCTACTCATTTTTTTGTGTTTGGTACGCAAGTTGGAAAATGTTATTGTAAGAGCATTTACATATACTCAAAGCAAAACCACTATGAGGTTTTTGAATTCGGAGTGCAACTTTTGGTGGTATGGAATACAGGCTGGGAGCTGGGGTAGGACGGAGGGAATGTAATGGGTGTAAAAATCTTTTTAAAAAAACTTTTAAAAACTTTTTTAAAAAATGAAAATTAATTTTTTTAAGGGTGGTGGGGTCCGGGGGGAGGGGGGGTTGGGGGTGATAGTGGGTGGGGGGAGGGGAAGAATTTTTTTTTCCATTTCTTATAAAAGTAAAATAAAATATATGAAAAAGAAAATGGGTGGTGGTGGAAGGTTGTAACGACACGTTTGGTCATTTAGGGTATTTTACCTCTTTTACCCATGTTGACCCTTCTCCTGCCTTCGTTAGAGTGGTTTTGACTCGTGGGGAAGGGTAACGCTATTCCCGAGGTGATCGGATGAGAATCGGTGAAGAAAATTTATGTTTTTGGAATTTTGAAGATCTAAGTGTTTGACCAAAAGTTGACTTTTGGGTAAACATGCCAGTAATTGAATTCCGACAATTCCATTAGCTCCGGAATGTGATTTATGACTTAGTGGAGTCATTGGTTTGGTTCCCGAAGGGTTCGGGTATGATTTGGGTCATTGGTTGAGAAACTAGTTAAGTTAAAGAATTGGAGTTGACCACGGTCAACATCGGGTCAAGGTGACCCCATGTCGATTTTTTGAAAGTTCCAACAAATTTGGATGATGATTTTGGACTTGTCCGCAAGTTTTGGTGAGATTCCGATGAGTTTCGGATGGATTTAGGTTGTGTCGCGCTAGTATTCAATGTTTTTGGAGGAGTTTCTTTGGCCATAAGGGGTACCATATTGATCAAACGACCTTTATTTTGCGTTTGGATCGAACCATTAGATCCGTATCGTAATTACGAAGCCATAACAAAAAGAACCGTCGCATTTCGCCTTCGTATGAAAGAGTTATGGTCATTTTAGCGCGGATTGCTGTTGTGTGGTCGCGGGAATGGACTTCTGGGCGCGGAAGAGGAAATTGGTCTGCGGGAGCGGAAATAGCCTGTATTAAAAATCAGATTGTGTTCATTTAGTATTTTGAGCATATCTTGAGTTCTAGAGCTCTGTTTGAGGTGATTTTCGCGGCGTTGTTCTCGTCTCAAAAAGGGGGTAACTATCTAACCTTTATTTTGATGTTTCCTCAAGCATATTTTCGTTGGTTATCGATTTTATCCGAGTTTGATTGGGAAAAATTGGGGTTTTGAACTCAAAAGTTGAAAAGTGGCAAATCATGATTTTGAAGATCAAAATGACATTTTTGAATGTGTTATCTGGATGTAGACTAATTAAGCTATGGGTAAACTAATTTGAAATAAATTTTCAGTTTTGCCCTTGCGGGCTCGGGGTTACCTTTTTGGATTCGTTTTGGATTTCGAATTATAGTATAGTAATATGGGTATCATTGGACTTGTTTAAACCAGTAGAGTACTATTTTGACTATATTGAACCCCATTTTTTAATGAAATTACGGTTTTGCCCTTGGGGCTTGGGTTTGGCTATTTTGGGTCCATTTTGGGTTCCGGGTAAAAGTATGACAAAATGAGTATCCATAGATTCGCATTTTGTTGTAGAATTCATATTTGATAGACATTGATCGTTTCGAGGCTCACCGAAAAGGAATGGCAAGGCTCAAGTGGATCGGTTCATGGCAGCAGCTCGCAAGATCGAGGTAGGTTACGGCTTACCTTTCGGTTAGAATCCAATTAGTGAAGCATATGTAGGAGTTAGTTATTGATGAGGAAAGCATGTTAGGCCTTCGGGTATGAATTTGGGATGGGTACTTTTAGGTTGGTATTGTTGTTGACTATGTGGGCTTGTCGCCGTATGTGATATGTTGGGCTTGTTGCCCTATTTACTATGTTGTGTTTTGCGATGCATTCATCTCTCTCTTATTATGCCACTTATCATCGAAAAAAGAAAAGAATAATGATTTAGGTTGGAATTGCGATGTGTACTTGTGATAAGACACGAGTGAGATCTTGATTATGATTTACGGTTAATGAGGTTATCTTGCACGGCATGCATTCTCATTTCATCTGATACATTGGTTTGAAGTGTGACTTGATACTAATGATGATAGGTGAGGAAGTAAAACATCCGAGGCTTCTTATTGTGGTGTTTGCTACATGAATATTTCATATGGCATCTCATGCATATATTATTTGATGTTACCTATGTGGTTTGAAGGGAAATTGTTCCAGACGTGGCATTGCACAGATTTAGGGAGAAATGTGTATTGGTAGTTGATTTACGGATGTTGTTATGGTTATTTACCTCCATGATTATTGTTGAATGTGACATTCATGCATGCATTTCATCCTGCATTTCTCATGATAATGTGATGTGGTTCCAATGGGAAAATTGATGGAAAAAATTATGGAAACGTATGATAAGAAAGTGAAAGATGAAAGTCACCTCTGGGTTGTGTGAGGAGTGGTTAGTATTGTGGAAGTCACTTTTGGACTGTGTGCGGAGTGACTGATACATAGATTTCGCGGGTCCCCCATGGGTCATAACTATCGAGACGTGGAGGATTTCTGTTTGTAGTATGTGTGTACGGTATGAGATAGTTGGCCAGTGCATTGCATTGCATCTCACATGCATTCATATTAAATCCACTCATATCATTGATTCTGTTATTTTCATTTATATCGTTGCATGTTACGTTTCCGCATTGATTTCTTGGTTGGTAATTCATTGAATTGATGCTTGCTTGTAAGGTATTTACTTAGAGACTTGACGGACTCGAGGATTAGTGACTTTCTCCTAGGCTATGACTTGAGGTTACTGAGATCTATTGGGGTTCCTATTACTGTGAGTTGCTTGAATATGCTTAGTGATTGCACTTGACTGCTTACATGTCTACTTGTCGATTTCTTTCTTCATATATGTAAATTAATTGTTGTCAGGTTATGATACCTACCAGTACATGGGGTTTTTACTGATACTATCTTGTTGTACTCTTTCTGAGGGCAGAGTTCCTTACAGGATCCACGTTAGGCCCTTGTGAGGGATTCCCGAGGCATCATATTTGAGTTTCAAGGGTGAGCATTGTTCCAGACCGCAGCTCGAAGAACTCTCTCTCTCTTGCTATATCTGTCTTTCTATTGGGAAAATATTTTAGATACTTAAGTACTCTCCATTATTCAGACTTATGTACTTGTGTGGTGGCTCTTATACTATGAGTTGACCAGATCCTTGGGGTGCTATTTATAGTTTCCGCACTTAGTTATTTATCTATGATATTGAGACTGCTTACATGATTTAACCTTCCCCATTGTTAATTCTAAAATTGATAAAGTATGGAAACGGTTCACCTACTATCGGGTTAGTGTGGGTGCCCGCTCGACCCACGAGTTGGGTCGCGACAAAGGTAGGTGTTAGTGTGGTGGTGCGGGTAGTGGAGTGGGGTTTGGGATGGGGTGGGTGGTGGAAGGTAGGGTGTGAGGGTTGTGGGTGTGGATTAGGGTGGGGTTTTAGGTGGGGGGTTTAGGGTGTGGTGGGGTTGGATTTGTTGGTGTGGGGATGGAAATTGGGGTTGGTGGGGTGGGGCGTGCGGGGAGTGGGTTGGGGAATGCATTGATGTGTATTTGCTAATCCGGAAAATGTTTTCCCTCAAATTTTTATGGAAAATATTTTCTCCTATTTGGAGGAAAACATTTTCCAAGATCTTAAGTGCAACTAAACAAGAGAAAATAGAAAAACATTTTCCATCATACCAAACACACCCCAAATGTTAAAAGAGAAAACAACAAACTTAAAATAAATGAAATGTAAGAAATTATAACATTAAAAAATAAAAATACCTATGATACACCACAAATTTTGTCACTGATTCTGCATCATTACAATTTTACTTGCTTGATACACCAAGAACTCAACAATAACTGAAGACAAATAGTTTTTGCTATTTTGAAACAAAGTATTCTTTTTCATTCATTGGGATTTTGGTAATGGAAAAGGAAGAGGTGAAGGTGAGAATTTGTTTTGTTGTTAGTATTAGTGAAAGAGAAGCCAATTTTAGTTGGACTTTGGAAACTTTGAGACTTTGAAAGTGTAATGTAATGGCACTCTAGTGACATTGGCCCCCTTGCTTTGGAAAACAACAAAAGGTGAACCAAATGTGACACAGTTTTATTAGGAATATGGTCAAAATTCCTTACTCCCTCCGGTTAAAGAGTAGTGTCCATTTAGCTATTTACACGCTTTTGAAAAAAAATTCTAATTGCTAAGCAAAAATAGATTATTTGACTAAACTATCTCTAATCAAATAGGTATTGAGATTTGGTCACTTAACACTTAATAACGGTAAATCTGAAAATTAATTTTTCTTGATTTGGTAAGCGGTCACTCTTTTTGAACTGAAAATAAAGGCTAATTAGTGTTTGGACACGTGCGTTGCACGTGTATTCCTATACTAGTGTTTGGACACGTGCGTTGCACGTGTATTCCATGTTAATTAGTTTAATTTTTTTTTTTAAAAACAATATACATAATATTAGAATAAGTGTACAATGAATCACACAAATTTGAACAGGAAGAGTATATGCTCAACCTAATGAAGAATGAGCCTATAGGATCACTATTTATTGTCTTATGCGTTTTTTGACATTTGAACAATACATAGTTTAAACGTGGACATGAGCAACTGTGGTTATGGTTACAAATGCTTCATGTTTTTAAATTTGTATCATATCTTTAAGAAATTGTAACCTCTGTCTCGTTATAACAGCGTACATATCAATAAGTTGTTGTTGAACGAAAATAGTGCTTTGTAGAGGTTCTGTTGTATTCGATTAATATATATCTTCATTAGGATGGCTAGAAGATCATTGTTAACTTCGTTATGTACAATTGCAAAGAAGTAATAGTTATATATTTGTTATAGAGATACTTAATAGTTAGTGATATCAAAAAATACAATTAATGTATATATAAATCATAATATCACGTACTGGATCTCTGTCTGATTCAGACTTATGAGTCCCGTCATCTGTGAATTTCATAGAAGAATATTACTTAAACAAATCTATATAATCATTATATGAAATATAACACAATAATTTATTTTTTAATAAAATCCAACAGCATCAAGCTGATTGGTTTTGCTTCAAAAAATAAAATAAAATATAACACAATAATCAATCATTTTTTTCTTGCAAAAAACCCATTGCAATCAATTTAAGGGTTGTATATTCTTTTAGAGCCTGCTTGGAAAGTCATCTGGTAATTGGAATTGGTGTAATTACTACCTTGGTAATTACACAGCCTAGTAATTACACAGGATTGTTATTACAATGACCTGTTTGTTTGTCATAATATAATTACAGTGTAATTACAAGTGTGCTGTTTGGTTGCACAAGTGTAATTACACAGTTTGTTTAATTTAAAAATAAAATTTGATTATAAAAAATTTAAAATTAATATTTAAAAAATATGTGCCTTTCTAAATGATATTAAATTAGTTATTTAATAATACATTGTTTCTTGAAAATATGTCAATTAATAATCATATATTTGTAACTAATATTGTAAAAAAATAATTGATATATAATTTCAAATTAATAATATTTTAAATTTTAATTGATTATAAAACTTAAAAGCATACCTTTTTTAAGAACATCATGGGATTGGATGTTTGACAAAAAAAAAATATTTATAAATAAAATATCATAACATTATTCAAATGTTTGACAAAATTCTATCAACTGTAAGTGAAAAATAAACAGCATGCAATGTGAAATAACAAGTCAATAGTACTAAAGCAAATATTTTTAAAATTGAAAATATAACCCAAATTCAAAATCCAAAAGAAAAAAATTTAACACAATACTCTTATGTCAAATTCCAACGTTACATAAGTAAGTTTCAACGTAACATAAGTAAATAATCCTATAATTCAAAAGAAAGGAAAAATATAAGTCTATAACCTCATTCACAACGAAATTCTACTTTAATAACGTCACTTATTATATGCCAAGTTTGTTAATGACTCATTCTTTCTAATATTAAGAGATGTAGTTTCAAAAATTAGAATATTAACACGGTTATGCTAAATGAATAGAATAAAAAACTAAAAAAAAATACGAGCAATTATATGGAACCACAAGAAGTAAAGGTTGGGAATGAGAAGAAAGGAAATGAAATATAAATACTATAAAAATAAAAATATGTTTAAAAAATAAAAATAATTAAAAAGTAAAAATAAAAAAGGAATTAAATAATAGAAATAAAAAATAAATCAGAAAAGAGAAGAAATTAAAATAAAATAAAAAATAAATTAAATAATAGAAATAAAAAATAAATTAAAAAATAAAAGCAATTAAAATAAAATTTAAAAGAAATAAACTAAAAGGTAAATACTGTAATTACACCCACTCCCCCCCCCCCCCTCGAGAATTGGAGAGTGTAATTATACCCTCTCAATTACACTAAATTCCCACCTAATTGTGTAATTACACAATTAAACAAACAAATACAAATTAAAGATGTGTAAAATTATGACTACACTCAATTCCAATTACCTGGGTGGCTTTCCAAACAGGCCCTTAGGGAATTCGTTTGGAAGTAGCTTGCTAGGCTACTTCTACGTGCCGTTTCATATTAGTATTTTGTATTTTAGTGTTTAGTGTTTAACCCAAAAGGTCTTAAAATACTTCTTCTTCTTTTTTTTTCATACTTGAATGTAAAGAACTCATGTAATTTGATGGCTACAAATTGGATAAGAAATCGAAAAGTAAGTAGACTATGGAGCAAAAAAAGAGAAAAGGCCCAAAATAGTCCACTATCTTTAGACTTTAACTTCAAATAGTCCTATATCTTTCATGAGGAGCACTAATAGTCCTATATCTTTAACAAAGTGGTACACTTTTAGTTCCAACCCAGACTTCCGTTAAATTTTTAATGGACAGAACCTCTCATGTCCCAAACTTAAACCCTCGTTCTTGCTTTTCTGTTGCACAACCTAGGATCAACCTTTTTATTTGTTTCTTCTCCATTCAATAATTCCTAAAATAAAAATCCCATATCATAATGTTATGTGAATCAGTGTATCTTTTCAACAACTTCTTGCAACTTGAATAGCTTATTGATTTTAATCCCCTCTGATGATGATGATGATGATTCTTTAAACAAAGTGTATTTAAACTCGTTTCAAACTCAAGATATATATTCCTTTTTGAAGTTTCCACAGGTTCAAAAGCGGCCCTTTTATTTAATTATTTTCCTTATTTTTGTCTCGTTCTTTTGGGTTTCCGAAGAAGCTTCCTTTTTCCATATTATGAGATTTTTTTTTTTAAATATTTTTGAGAAAGATTACCAATACTGATAAGTTGTCCATAAGATTTCTATTCAAGAAAAGAAGGCAATGACCTGTTGGTTTTATATATTCCATTTTCCTAATTATGGGATTTTTATTTTAGGAATTGTTGAATGGAGAAGAAACAAATAAAAAGGTTAATCCTAGGTTGTGCAAGAGAAAAGCAAGAGCGGAGGTTTAAGTTTGGGACATGAGAGGTTCTCTCCGTTAAAAATCTAACAGAAGTTTGGGTTGGAACTAAAAGTGTACCACTTTGTTAAAGACATAGGACTATTAGTGCTCCATAAACCCGTCAACCGGTTCGAACCGGACCGGACCGGTAACCGGTTACGGAACCGGCCGGTTTCCGGTTAAAAAACCGGAACCGGCCACCGGTTCCGGTTTACCGGTTAAAAATCCGAAATCGGAACCGGTCCGGTTCAAACAGTCCAAAACCCCTTTTTTTTTTTTTTGTATAGTGTATATATATATATATTATAGTATTTATTAGTATATTGTAGGTATATTTACATATGTTATATAATTTTATAAGTAAAGTTTATATATTCTTGACTAACGAGGCTAACGAAGTCAAGTATATATATATATATATATATATATATATATATATATATATATTAAGTTATATGCTTAAGTTATACTACATATACCTAAAATATAGTAAGAATATACTTATATATATCAATATACTTAGGTTATATAACTTATATATATATATATATATATAATATATATATATATATATTAAGTTATATTCTTAAGTTATACTACATATACCTAAAATATAGTAAGAATATACTTGTATATATAATATATATATATATAACTTAGTATATATATATATATATATATATATATATATATATATATATTAGGTTATATAACTTATATATAACTTAGGTTATATAACTTATATATATATATATATAAGTTATATAACCTAAGTATATTGATATATATAAGTATATTCTTACTATATTTTAGGTATATGTCGTATAACTTAAGAATATAACTTACATATATATATATATATATATGTTTAAGTTATATGTATACTATATATTATAAGTATATTCTTAGTATATTTTAGTTATTTTTCAAGTATATAACTTTCTAGTTTTTAATTTAAGTAGATGTATATTATAAGTATATTCTTAGTATATTTTAGGTATATTCCTAACTTAATATAAGTAAAAATATGAACACAAGTAAATAGAAGAAAGCTCAATGAGCCATATATTTTATTCATTCTTGGATAACATTTATTTGCAAGTTGTAGTTTTTTTTTTAACTTGCAAATAATACATGAGTTGTAAAGAAATAGTAGAATAATAAAATCACCAATTCTCAATCATTTCGTTAATTTTCCCCATATCATATTCGGCCATGGAGATATCTTCAAAGTCTTCCATTTGGTCCGGTCCACTTGCTATCAAATCTTCAATTTCTTCCTCTTCGCCTTCCTCCGCTTCTAAGTTTTGGTTGCGTTGCTCCGATCTAATCCAATCGCGAATGCACACTAGTACTTACAAGCTAAAGCCGGATAATGAATGTCTATGGTCTCCAATTTGCTGTCTTCCTTGGCTAAATGCGCTCTCCAAAGCCACGATTGATACTTGAACCGTAAGGATATCTCGAGTCATTCTTAAGAGTATCAGATAACTTGTCTTGTACTTCTTCCACCATGCTAAGACGTCCAATTCATCCAGTTCCTTGATATTCACATTTGGCTGCATCAAATAAAAGTTATATTCATCAAAGTTTGCACTACAAGAAGGAGTTGGCTGTGAATGTAAAACTTTTAAATGCGACAAACCGACAAGCCCTTTTTGCTACTTTGAGAAGTTGTAGGGCGTGGAGCAACGGGTGTAGCACGATCTTCCAAATTAGAATAATGAGTAAAAAATTTTCTAAACTCGTCATCAATAGCGAGTTCGGCTTCAGCTAAAGATGGTTGAACTCCCTCTTCAATTTCTAAAAATGTATAAATTTGACCAACCAATGCTTTAGTATAAGACACTTTTAAACAAGGATTTAAAAGAGAACCCAATATAAATAAAGTTGGGATGGGAAAAAAATACTTCTTAAATTTGATTATCATTTCAAAAATAGCCGCTTGATAACCGGGTTTATATTTATACTCTTGTAAAACTCTAGCTATTTCCGCAAAGTAGGCTAAAATTTCGGTTACCGTGGGATAGAATTGTTTAGAAAAAGCAAGAGTTGCATTATAAAAAAATTCTAAGAGTTCAATACATTCTTTAACATCTTCCCAATGCGTAAAATTTAACCAATCATCACTATTAATATTATATTTGTTGTGAACTTGTTGTATGAGAATCCTATACTCATATGCTTGTTATAGCATAATGTAAGTGTAGTTTCACCTAGTCTCAATTTCTACTTGAATTTTCCTAGGTCTAAGGTTATTTTCTACACAAGCATTCTTAAAATCTCTAAGTCTTGCCCTATTAGCATTACAAAAAAGAAACGCAACCGCCTCTCTAACTTTTTGAATAGAATCGTCAAAACACACAAGACCATCTTTAACAATTATATTTAAAATGTGACAACTACATCTCATATAAAAAATATTTTTTAGCGGAGGGTTTAATTCTCTTTTTAAAAGACCAATCGCCTTTGTATTATTAGAAGCATTATCTAAAGCAATACAAAGTGTTTTTCTATAAATATTAAAAAATCTCATAATAGTAGACATTGAATCCGCTAAAAATTTTTCATCGTGACGACCTTTCCCTTCATTATATAAAAAAGCTATAATTCTGCATAATCCAATTGTCATCAATCCAATGACATGTAATAGCAAAAAAATCTAACTTGTTAAGACTAAGACCCAAATTAGCGGTAAGAAAAACATTACAATTTAAAGAATTAAATACATGGCGCAAATAAAATCTATATTTTTTATACAAATCTATAACATCCGCTCTACAAGTACTTCTAGGAATACCCTCAAATAACGGATTATAACAACGTTGAATGTAAGTAACAAACCCCAAACCCGAAGGAAAGGAAAATGGTAAACAATCATAAGCTACCATTTTAGCTATTTCTACACGCTCTTTTTTCTTGTCATACTTAAAATTTTTACCGGTTCGTGGGTCTATCGTCATTTGAATACCCCTCACATTTGAACTTTTTGCTCTCCCCAAACATCCATATGTTTCTTTCTCATATGACCATTTAGTGTACCCGTTCCACCATCCTTACTAGTTTCTTGCCTAAAAGCAAATACTTGTCCACATAGGGTACATTTAGTTGTTTGGCTTTCGCTATCCTTAGTCATAAATTTTCAAATTTTAGCGGTTAGCTTACGAGTTCTAGGCGGTTTGTCTTGTGTATGTGATTGTGCAGGACATGTATCTCCTATGGGATTTTCGGGAGCTTGTGTTTCATCATCATCATCATCATCATCATCAATTTCATTAAAAGTGTCGGTAAAATATTGTTGCATTGCCTCATGACCTAAAAGTAGACTATTTCCACCAACATCAATACCTAAATTAGGTGTTTCTTCCACAAATGTTTCCTCATTAAGCCCACCCTAACAATACCACTACTACAGAGCCACGTCTAAATCTCTTTGCCATTATTAAATAGAATTAATTTAAATCACAAGAAAATAAATTGCAACAAATTAAATTGCTAGAATTAAATTGCGAAAAATAAAGATAGAGTTGGAACGAAGGTACCAAATTGCCGGATTAATTTCCAACAAAGTGAAGGCGGCTAGAATTGCAAATCCACCAAAGCTACTTCGATTGTTGCAAAATTACTAACTCCACCAACAATATTATAATTGCAAAATTAATAATTGAAACTATAATAAGACTTTATAATATTTATTTGAGAGAAATTTAAAGTGGCTAATTGTTGCAAAGTAACTATAATTGAGAGATTGAGAGAAAGAGAAGAGTGAATTGGTGTGGATTAAAATGAAAATGAAGAAGGGTTTATATAGGGGTGGGGGATGGGTTAAAGTGTTAAAAAAAAAAAGTTTGGGGGGTTGGAGGGGGCAAAAAATGAGTTTATGGCCGTTTGGCAACGGCCATTTTTTGCAAATGGACCGTTGCCAACGGTCCAATAACGGACAGCCCAACGGCTATATTAATTTTTTTTTAATTTCACCGGTTTAACCGGTCCGGTTTCAAAAAAATCGAAACCGGACCGGTAAGTAATATGCTGGTTAACTCCAACAACCGGTTCCGGTTCCGGTTTTACCGGTCCGGTTCCTTTTGAACATTAAACCGGACCGGTTGACGGGTTTAGTGCTCCATATGAAAGATATGAGACTATTTTAAGCTAAAGCTTAAAGATATTGGATTATTTTGGGCCTTTTCTCAGCAAAAAAATTCCAAGCCCAGTAACCCATACACACACATAGAGATGAAGGCGCAAGTGAATAAAGAAAACAGAGGAAAAGAGCAAAAAAAGTATACCTGTTGCAAAATCGATAAAAAAAATGATGCAGTGCTTCGATAATTGCTGTGCACTTTATAGTGTAAAATAAAGCATGTAAAAAGGCTATAAAAATATCATTTGTACAGTGAAAGATGAAAGAAAATGTGTAAGTGAAAATGGTTGTTTATTACTGATTATTACTACGTGGAACATATAAGGCAAAAAACTCAAATGTAAATTTTTGACAAAGTGATATGTACGTGGAAGATGGGAAAAAAATGTTGATAGTCGTTATTAATTATTCTAAAGAAATAAATCGCTCCAAAATTAGATACATTTTTCTCAAGAAAACCAAAAGCTTGACCATTTAATGTCCCACGTTTTCTTTTTCTAATTTGTAATTCAGTTTTTTATCATCTTTATTAGATTTACATTTACCTCTTTGTACAAAAATATTATTGTACTGATTATTGATTTAAGGGCAAAAATGTCTTTCAACTTTGCATGAACATTTTGGTAATTCAACATAGGGTGTGTATATATATATATATACTGAGTTTCTCACACGTATTGCACGTGTATAAAGTCATGCACTACACGATTTTACAAAATAATATTGATATTATCAAAACAAAAGTTTGAGAAATAATTATGCTTGAAAAAAATGAAGTGTGTGTGTGTATATATATCCACTAGTATTTTTCTCTCTGTGTGTGTCTCCCTTTCATACTTGGAGTATATATCCACTAGTATTTTTCTCTGTGTGTGTGTCTCCCTTTTATACTTGGAGTTGGAATTATAGTTTTAGACATTTGTGAGGAATTAAGGTATGGAGAATTTGTCAGAAGAGCCCTAATGAAATTGGTAAAGGTAAGGGAAAGAAAGAGAGAGTGGAGGTGAGAATTTGTCCTTCTTGTTATTTTAGTGAAAGAGAAGCAAACCAAGTAGGACTTTGGAAGTGTATGTAATGGCACTTTAGTAGTGACATTCGCCAAACAAAATGACGTTGGAGTCTCCTTGCTTACTTTGGAACAGAACAAAAGGCAGAATACATGACCGTCACTTACGAGGTGTTTGGAATTTTGACAAGTAATTTAGATTTTGAATTTGAAGTTTTGATTTGAAATTTATATTTATTTATGACATTTTGAATAAAATATTTCTAAACGTCAATTTGAATTTCAAATATGTGATAGACCCCATTTTTAGTATAAGGCGAACCCCAAAGGAAATGATCAAAATGATATCACGTTTGATTGGAACAAGCGGGTGACAATGAGACCTCGTGGAACAAGCAACATGATGGCTCTTATTGAAAAAAGAATGAATGAAGGTTACAGAAAAAGGAAAGAATGAAAAGATTCGAATTCACTGCATGACTAGGAAGCTTGGTTATTCTTCGATAAATTTACGAATTCACCCCCAATTTATTAGTCAAACTAAGGATCAGAAACTTTAAAAGTAAATTGAAGGAAAGGAATCATTAAAGAAGAGATTTGAGATGTTTTGATATAAGTACAAGAATTACTGTTAGTTAGCCAAGTGCCAGAAGTGCAATTGAAGGAAAGAGAAATTAAGCGAGACATTTCTGTTTTAAACTAGTTGAAAGATAAAGTACCGCAAAGATTAATTCCTGATGCTATAGAAAGTAAAAGATGCTAAAATGTGACCATGGTCTTGAGGTTATTTTTAAGGGAGGAAGAATAAGAGTAAGTAAACTCCAAGAAGACAAAGGCACAGGGACATACGTAAAACGTAAGAAAGATACGTGGAGATCGAAGAGAACAAGGATTTCGAATAAAAAGATGGGATCAAAATTGGATAAAAAATATGTGGTAAGTCTTGGATGATGGGGCATACAAGAATGTAAACAACGAAGATATTTGAAGAGACAATGAGAATGATAAAGCATAAAGAGTTAATAGATAGACATATAATAAGAAAAGAGACGACCTTGAGTACGGGCGTAAATTTTGGCCACAAAAGAAGAAGGATAAACTGGACAATTCGGATAAGTTCAATTTTAAATGAGCAAGTAAAAATGCAAGTATGTAAAGTAAATACCGACAAATACAGGTAAGAACATTGATATCTACCTCGGAGCGAACTCTACCTCAATATTCGAGGACGAATGTTTTTGAAGGAGGGGAGAATGTTACACCCCGCACTTTTAGTATTACACCCGTACCTCGGAGAAGCAACTATTTTTAAATTTGCATGTAAGTATGTCGAGTTATGGCTACATAAAACAACTTTGGAGTGTGAGGAACGAAACATTATTAAGTATATTGTTTAAGTAAAGGATGAATTATGATCTTGTAAGTCGCACTCGGGAAGGACAACCTTGGAACCAAGTTGGCATGACCATTATCAAGTATGATTAGTGATAAATATCATGTTTGGATAGTTTCGGAAGATTTCGAATCAAGCAAATCGAAGAAAATAAGTTTGACGAAAATTTGGAAAAAGTTGGTAGGATTTTGGGCGGATTTTTAGTCAATTTTGGAGGAGTATATCTCATAGTATATTAGGAGTTTTAAGGTGTTTCAAAAGCCTAAAATGAAGTTCGTCGAGTCTAATTTCCAACGGAATAAACCGCTCGTTGATATGACATCGGAGTAGAGAATTATGGACGTTACAAGTTTGGCTGACAGAGCAAAAACGCGTGCTACAGTACTGCTACAGTACCGACCTGCTACAGTGCTGCTACAGTAAAATGCTACAGTACCGACCCGAATTTGAACCTTATAAAAGGACCAAAACCCCTTCAATTTCATCTAAAAATCAGATGGTAAGCTCGCAAACATTAGGGGCATTTATGTCACAAATAAGTAAGGAATTGGAGTGATTTTGAGTAATCAAGGCTCGGGTAAAAATATATATCGTAATTCTAGTATTGTTGGGTGGTGGATTCTAGCATGGATTCAAAATATATCTATATGAATATTGTTATTTCAACGAGAATAAGGTATGAATCTCCTTCTATTTACGTTAATACGGCTTATTCACGAAGATACATTAGTTAAATAATTGTATAGTAAGTTGGTTAGCTATGGAGGTTGAAAAACGGCGTGTGGGATATTTTAGGGTATATATTGGTGTTAGAAATGATGTTATTACTATTGGTATTGTTGTTGATGTTGTTGGTTGCTTTTCAATTTCGGGCTAGGCATATAAACGATGGAGATCTTTCTATTTTTCGACAGAATATAGAGTAGTTTGACTTGAAAGTCTAGTACAACTATACTATGATGAGTCTAATGATAGTGTGAATCCTCTTAAATGTAGACTCACGAATTCAGACGAATAAGTGTGGATAATTGGAGGTTGAACAGGTATGTTAAGGCTAGTCCATTTCTTCCAAAGGCATGATTCCTTTCTTATGAATCCATTAGGTGTTTTCCAAATGTCCCGCTATCCCTTCTGTGAATCCATAAATGTTTTCCAAGAATATTCTTATTCTCAAAAGCTAGAGATTCATGATTCATAGAGTTCTTACGATGCTAAAGATAAACATGTTTTATGATGACGAAATCCTACTTCCGGTAACTCTTATGTTATAATTCCTACATATGTTTCATAACCTCCTTCTTCCAAAAGTTAGAGTTCATGATTCAAAGAGATGACTTCTTTCTTGATAATCATAAATATTTTCCAAAATGTCCCTATTTTCCGAGTTAAAGATTTATGAGTCTTGTTACACCTTCAAAAATTTCCTGTTAACATACAGTGCATAGACTAACAAAGGGAATGACGTATACGATGTTTTGATAAGTAAGAAATAGCATTTGATGATTCTAAATAAGATTTCAAAGACATTTGAAGTAGGAGACGAAAGTTGTTAAGGAAAGTAAGGTATATGTCGTGTGTCGGGCAAGATTTACGAGTATCGAATTAATGAGAGTTAATGATGCTTAGGAGAAGAGCTATATCATCCCTTAGATTGGTAATAAGGTGTTAAACAAGTGTTAAGAAGGTTCCATAAGGATTGGAGATTAAACGAACGACAGAGATCATTTCAGGGAGAAAGAGTTATACGACCGACTTATACGGTCCGTATAACATTATACGGTAGTATAAGGGTCCGTATAACACTCGGCGAGAGATGATGACTACTTAGTGGTGAACCACGACCACTTATACGGGCCGTGCAATGTTCCACGGACCGTATAAGTGTCCGTGGAAGTCTGAGGGGCTGAGTAAGTTCAATTATATAAATGTGTTCCCACTTCATTAATTTCATTTTTCCCACACTTCTTTATCTCTCTCAAGACCTCTAGAAGGTTCCATATACTTCATCTACAAGAATACAAAGGGAATCAAAGATCAATATCAAGAATTCAAGTGATTCAAGTGTAAGAAGCACATCAAAGTTCATCCAAGCCAAGAAATTTCAAGGGAAGTGAACTAGGGTTTTGGGTGTAAGAGAGTATTCCACTCAAGACTTATTCTTCCACTATCTAAGGTGAGTTTTATGGTATTTCCATGTTATTTGAGGTGTTGAAAAGTTGAAACACTTGGATTGTAGAAAAGTATAGAAAATGGGTCATGAAGGTATGGATAGTGTCATTTTGAATAAAAGCTTGAATTGAGTCATGATTATTGATATGTTGTGATCGTAAGTAGTTTATGAATGACATTTAGAACATGGAATAAGTGTTATATGTGGGAAAACACGATAGTGAACTATGACCATGATTATGAAGAATTGAAGTGAAATTGTGAAATGAGGAGAATGTGGATGAATGATGATTGTTGCCTATGATATTGTGAACGTTGTCATGGAGGTTTGGGATTCGATATGTAATATGAGGAAAGTCGTATAAACAAAGAAATGCTGCCCAATTTTTTTTTAATTTTAGTAAGCACGTTCTTATAATCGTTTAGCTAATGTTAATATGCATTCTCTTGAAGGTAGAAACGTGTACATTGAAGGAGGACAAGCGAGCGATAGAATAATTAAACGAAAAAGGTATGTGAGGCTAGTCCTTTCTTTCAAAGGCATGAATCTTATAGCATGATTTTCCTCTTTCTTTAATAATATCCTTCTTCAAGAAACTAAGAGTCTATGTTCATGAATAGCCATATGAGATAAGAGATGCTTTACGAATACGATAATGATGATGATGAGCTTAAGTCTAAAGATTCTAGAGTCTATGATATGATGTTCCTATAAAGTTAATGATGCCATCTATAATCCATTGATGTCGTTTATTATATACACTCACCTTATATGCTAATTCCTTCAAGGTGAGGCGGAATGCTTATAAATGCTCCATAATGGAATCGGGGGTTCACGACCTTATGTCGCGATAAAGTATAGTTGTCCTTGAATTTCCATGCATACATTATGATGAGTATACTATGATGAGCACATTATGATGAGTACATTATGATGATGATGATGATATTACAGCGCCTATATGGCGGGCGACCGCGCTAAGGCGGGCGGCGTATACACCGTGGCCGGATGGCATGGCGGACACCGCTGTGGGCGGCATGAGATGGTACCCGGACGCGGGAGGCACAGACGCGGGCTAATGATTATCCAAACCGTACCTATATTGTCGGGCAGCTTATACATATATGCATACATGATATGATGATGATTATAAAGTAAGCCGGCGTACGTTATTTCTTTTATAATTAATGATCGGATTCTGATTGCTCCTCATTTGACGTCTCCTTTTCATTGATTATTATTGTTTACGCCTACATACTCGGTACAATGTTCGTGCGACGTCCGTTTTTTCTTTGGACGGCGTGTTCATGCCACGGAGGTGACGGGGAAGTGATCCGGACTCGTAGGAGCCATTGGGCGGTTTGAGAGCACTCCATTTTCACAGGTGCCATTGATTATTCTTTTGTGTATATATATGTTTTGGGCATGACGGGGTCCTGTCCCGTCCTATGTCCTAGCACTCCGGTAGAGGCTCGTAGATGCACGGTTGTGGGCGTATGGTCTCACAGTTTTCATCGTATGTATATATATTATTTTGATAGCCGAAGGGCTTATGTTTATAAAAGTAAATATGATTCAATGATAATAGTTTCTATGATTATGAGCATAAGAATTATGAATGAGAGCAGATGAGTAACAGAATGAGCGGTGTTCGGTGGTTAGCCCCGGATACCCGTCATGTCCCGTAGCCGGGTCGTGACAGTTTTTATGGTGCTAAAGATGAATATTTTGTTTTTTTAATGATCCTGACGATGATTATGAGGGATTTATTAATCAAAGCTCTAAGGCATACGGATTTCATGTTATTATGAGATGATTTTATTCATAGAGATTTCAAGTACATGATGCTTTTATTATTATGAGAATGATTGAGCTTACTTTGCAATTTCTTAATTTCCTTCATTGTTGGTAATCTCACCTTATGACCCTTGTTCGTTCAAGGTGGGATAAACGATGATGATTGATCCATAATATATTCGGAGGCTACCGAACTTATGTCACTCCGATATAGTTGTGGCTTTTGATTGGGCTCTCACGCATGCTTTATATATATGTATGTATTTTCTCACACCGCGCTGCACTATATTCGGCCGGGCATGGCACGTAGACGTGCACACCACTGAAGTGGGCATTTTATGATATTGCCCGGACGCGGGAGGGCCGAACGCGGGCTAATGGTGATAACAAGGCCGGGCATGATAATATATATACGCACCGAGCCTTAATGCATGATACTATATATATATGACACCGAGCCTTAATGGCCGGGTATGGTACTTGATATATATGTATAAAAATATTTTTTTTAAAAGGCTAAGCATGCATGACACCGCCTTATGAGGCATCCAGATGTACAACTTATCTCTCATATTCCATGTTACCTTTCATATCTATATTATGTTGTTATTCATACCTTACATACTCGATACATTATTCGAACCGACGTCCCTTCTGTGGACGCTTTGCGTTCGTGCCCGCGGGTAGCCGGGGAGACGAATCAGACCCGTAGGTGTTCTATCAGCGAATTCTCAGGAGCACTCCACTTACTTCGGAACTGCAGTCTATTTGTTATTGTCCTTATGATCATTTGTATTCTATATAGAGGCTCGTAGATGTGTGTGTGTACAATTAGATGTTTTATAGCTCCACCGGTTCATATTGTTGTATAATATGTTGGTGGCCTTGTTGGCCTTATTTTGAGCTCTTGATACTGTACTATTAGCCTTGGCGGCTTTATGATATACATTATGTTGTGGTGACCTTGTCGGTCCGCATATGAACATATGTGTTGAATGATCGGATATTCCTATGTTAGGCCTTTTCTTCATGCAGGTGTTCTTTGAGTTATGGTTTATAATGTTCAAAGTAACGGATAAGTCAGGTGGTTCCCGTCCTACGGGTCGGAGCCCATCATACTCCTAGTAGGAGTGTGACAAACTAGTATTAGAGCAGTTCGTCTTAGGGAATGTCTATGAGCAGTGTCCAGTAGAGTCTTGTTTATGGGTTTGAAGCGCGCCACACTTATAAACAAGAGGCTGCAGGGCATTTAGGAATCATTGACCTTTCTTTCTGATCTTAGATCATGCCATAGAGCTAAATCATAGGATATGATGTCCCTGATTCTAACCCAAATGTTTTGATCATGGATAAGTAGTTAATTATGCCGCTATGAGGAAATTGTTGAGACTTGAAGTTGTTCATTCGAAAGGTATGTTTCTTGTTTTATTAATATGGATAGATGTTGATATAAGAACTTGAGCAAGATATTATGGATATTTGTGATTGTTCTGTGGGGCATTGGATGTGTTTTCTGAGCTGTGTGTAGGAATGAGGTAGTAAGAATTATAGAGGAAACCTTGCCGAAATTTTTACAAATCGAATTGTTTTCTTGTCCATGGATAAAGAGTAAAGGG
Source organism: Lycium ferocissimum (assembly GCF_029784015.1). Taxonomy (NCBI): domain Eukaryota; kingdom Viridiplantae; phylum Streptophyta; class Magnoliopsida; order Solanales; family Solanaceae; genus Lycium; species Lycium ferocissimum. Next base: position 74,686 of record NW_026725734.1, read on the forward strand.
AAAATATTACTATCAGCTGTTTGGTAAGTCATGATTGAAGGAACAACTATGCAATGCTTTCAAAGAGAAGTTTTAGAGTGATTTTAATTTAATTTAAAGGAGGAACCCTGGAGGAAAAATGATTAGTAGTTAAGAAACTGGGATGAGTTGCATTCGAGATTTCGGAGGATTGGGACCTATTGGAAACATAAAGAAAGTTGACATTAGGAACTCAAATACAGTATTACGATTTATAGATTAGATTGGTTAGTAAGTGATAATAAAGAGATATTGATATGGGAAAGGAAGTTAACGAGTACGGGAAAGTTCGACCCATATATATATATATATATATATACACACGAGATCTAGATGGGTTTGCACTCATAATGGAATGTTCTACAAACTTCTAGGAAGATATTATTAAGTGGCAAACGGGAAAGAGCACTTTAAGAGCAAAGGAAATCAAGGAGGACCTTGAGAATACGATGCGGTTATAAATTAATTAGTTAAGAGACGATACAATAAATTAGTGGTAGACGGTGATGGCATACGACGGTGGACTTGGAATAGAGATGCGATTATAAAGGAAACGGGATGAATATACGAAAGACATACATACGAGCAAGCTATGGTATCGTAAAGAAATAAGAAATGAGAGAGAAAAAAAGGGCGTATTTTACTAAAACTTCATGATGAGAACGAGAATTGGCGGGACATTAGAAGGATTATGATGCATAATTATGATACAAACAATTAGTTAAGAGAAACTCGGGAACTAAGAGCTAAATTAAGGAAAGGACGAATCGTGAGAATGAATGAGAGAGAGTATCGACTTTTCACTGTATGATATAAACCCCACTCGGAATCGGGAACTATGAGTAAGGGAATATCAAAGTTGAAAGGGTAGCTATGAAGGAAAATTCTTGGGGAGCATGGTATAGTCGAGCATTCTATAAGGAGACTAACGAATTCCGATGTCACCATTGATTCATTAACTTAGGGGACTATTAGTCATGAAGGAAGGAAGTGGTTTGAGTTGTGTCCAATATGTGTGGACATTTGACTTGATAGAAGAATCCAGTTAGCAAAAGAGAAATAAGTCAAAGCATGCGATGAAAGTACATCCGGCATTATATGGACTAGAAGAGTTGAAGGATCGCTAGGGTCGGCCGAATGACTACCAAAGCGGTCAATACTCGAATGTTACTGGTATATGAGAACATTCTTAGATGAATTGTAATATTCCCAAGTACAAAAGAAGGAAATGTACTAGCTTGAAGGAGTCAAAATTCGAGATGAACTAATATAGCAAGGATGTGCTAAAGAAAAGCGAAAATGGACTACATGCAAGTATATTATGAGACAAACATGGGAAAGGAAGCATGACAAGATAATGAAGGTTTAGCAAATCAAGGAAATAAGTTTTGTCAATGCAATACATTGTGTTCTGGGCTATGATTCGAATCGCTCGTACAATAGAAATTTTTGGTTACAATTAAATATGTAGCAAACGTACCCCAGAAAGGTAACAAAAGAAGTAAGAAGGCATACAAGTGACTAAGGATAAGTATCAGGGACAATTGGGATTAGTAAAGAGAAATTGTAAAAGACGTAAGAGGTGAGAGTTTTAAAAGAGGAATATTTTTAGGAATTTCAATGATCGTTAAAAGAAAGAAAGACGATGCCTATGGATAGCATGACGGACTACACGAGACTAGAAAATATCTCCTACGTCTGAAATCATAAGTCACCGTTTATATCAAATCGTGAGAGTATATGTCATAGGACCATATAAATAATAATCGTCCTGATGAAATGGCTAGTAAAATAGTGTGGGGACGACAAAAAATATTTGAAGAAGAATGGAAGCTAGTTAAGTCTCAATTAGCCGCTGGTATAGGAGAGCCAAAGACTCAAAGAGGGAAGCACACTCGTATTGAAAGGAAATTGTGATTAAGTAAGATTTTATTTTAGTCTACTGTTATGAGTTATTTTGTAATGATGTTAAGATTAAAGGAGAGGAAATTGGAGGAAAGATTCAAACATAGATTTGAAGATATTTTGAATAGTAGATTAGCTTGGGATATGAGCATTAGTATGTTGTAACTTGTAAGTATAATCTTATGATGAGGGATAACGACGGTGATAAGAAAATACTGTATACAAGTGTATAAAGGATGATGCTGAGGTTGTTGTATGGGTCGAATTGAGTCCCATTTGAATATAAATCCCTTGGCTATGGTATTTTTGACGCATTGGATGAGTAATCTGAAGTAAAGTAATTAATGAGAATAATAAGCCATTAGCAAGGAAATGCTATTGCCCCATCCATCTGGGCGCTACCATAGGTGGAACTATGATGACATTGTAAGGAATTAAGGAGTTCGACAAAAGCATTAAAAAGGAGATGGAATGATATGTATATAAAATCGATTAGTACTAAGAGGGATAATCTAAAGTAGCACTAGAGAAGCAAGCAAGGAAAAGTGCCATAGCCAAATAAGAAAGTTGTCCACCAATAGAGAAATAGAGGGCTGCGAAACAGGAGGGACTAAGTCAACAGAAGGTGAAGTCATGGAAGTAGATGAAGATAAGATCACAGGAAAAGGATTCAAGGATGTAAATAAAGCGATGGACATTTAAGGAATTAAGAGATCCGCTTGATTAATAAACCGAAATGACAGGTAATTGCGTCAAACTATGGGAAAGGCTTATTAAGTGAGAATCGGACAAAGGTTAAAAGTAGAAGGAGAACCCCAAAGGAAATTATCAAAGGATATCACGTTTGATTGGAACAAGCGGGTGACAATGAGACCTCGTGGAACAGGCAACATGATGGCTCTTAATAGAAAAAGGGACCAATGAAGGTTACAGATAAAGGAAAGAAAGAAAAGATTCGAATTCGCTATATGACTAGGAATCTTGGTTATTCTTCGACAAATATCTGAATTCACCCCTAAGTTCTTAGCCGAACTAAGTATCAGAAACTTTAAGAGTAAATTGAAGGAAAGGAATCATTAAAGAAGAGGTTTGAGATGTTTTTGATATAAGTACAAGAATTACCGTTAGTTAGCCAAGTGCCAGAAGTCTAATTGAAGGAAAGAGAAATTAAGCGAGACATTTCGGTGTTAAACTAGTTGAAAGATAAAGTACCGCAAAGATTAATTCGACTGCTATAGAAAGCAAAGGATGCTAAAATGTGACCAGTCTTGAGTTTATCTTTAAGGGAGGAAGAATAAGAATAAGTAAACTCCAAGAAGACAAAGGCTTGGGACATCTGTAAAACGTAAGAAAGATACGTGGAGATCGAAGAGAACAAGAACTTCTGAATAAAAAGAAGATGGGTTCAAAATTGGATAAAAGTATGTAAGTAATCGGATGAAAGGGCATACAAGAATGTAAATAACGAAGACTGAAGAGACAATGAGAACGATAAAGCATAAAGAGTTAGTAGACAGACAAATAATAAGAAAAGAGACGACCTTAAGTACGGGCGTAAATTTTGGCATAAAGGAAGAAGGATAAACTGTGTAATTTGGATAAATTTAGTTTTAAATGAGCAAGTAATCCTGCAAGTAAGTAAAGTAAATACCGACAAATACAGGTAAGAACATTGACATCTACCTCAGAGCGAACTCTACCTCAACATTCGAGGACGAATGTTTTTGAAGGGGGGAGAATGTTAGACCCCACACTTTCAGTGTTACACCCCGTACCTCGGAGAAGCACTGGTTAAATTTAAATGTAAGTATGTCGAGCTATGGCAAGGTAAAACAACTTTGGAGTGTGAGGAACGAAGCATTATTAAGTATATTGTTTAAGTAAATGATGAATTATGATCTCATAAGTCGTAACCGGGAAGGACAACCTTGGAACCAAAGGACATGACCATTATCAAGTATGATTAGTGATAAATATCATGTATAGAGATTTTCGAAAGATTTCGGGATCAAGCAAATCGAAGAAAATAAGTTTGACGAAAATTTGGAAAAAGTTGGCAAGATTTTGGGCAGATTTTTAGTCAACTTTGGAGGGGTATATCTCCTAGTATATTAGGAGTTTTAAGGTTTTTCAAAAGCCTAAAATGAAGTTCGTCGAGTCTAGTTTTCAACGCAATAAACCGCTCATTGATACGACGTCGGAGTAGAGAATTACGGACTTTACAAATTAGGCGGGCAGAGTAGGTCGCGCTGCTACAGTGATGCCGACTTTGGCACACTATATAAGGGGAAAAACCCCATTTCTTTCTTCACAAAAAAATTTCCAAATGCTCTAGAAAGTTCATCAAACATATGAGAGCCTATATATCATATAAAAGTGAGGATTTTGAGTAATTCCAAGTTACAGAGTATTAATCGAGGTCCGGACGACGTGTAGTGTGATTATAGTATCGTTTTGTGGTGGATTTCGGCTTGGATTCAAGGTGGATATTGGGGATATTATTGTTCTAACAAGGACAAGGTATGAATCTCTCCTTATTGGTATCAATTTCGGCTTCTTTACGGAAATAAAGTTATTAAATAGTAGTATCACAAGTTGGTTAGTTGAGAAATTTGGAAAACATCGTGTGGGATGTTTTAGGAAATATATTGGTATGGATAATGGTATTGATGATGTTGGTATTGTTGTCGATATTATGATTTCGGGCTAGGCATATAAACAGGAGAGATGTTACCCGAATTTTGGCAGATTTTCAATGGATTTAAATAACGGGTTTAAGACGAGCGTATGACGATGTGTCTAACAATAGTATGAATGATTGTATATGTAGATTATGAGGCTACGAATGATCTTAAATGAATTGCAAGACAGGAAGTAAGTTGGAAGTCGAGAAATTATCTTCCAGGTATGTTAAGGTTATTCCTCTTTCTTTTAAAGGCATGATTCTTTTCCTACCAACCCACGCATGAATTCCATAAAAATCCTCATTTCCTCATTTCCAAGAATGTTAGAGATTGATGACTTTTAAAGTTTTTATGGTGTTAAAGATGAATATTTTTTTTTGATAATCATGACGATGATTATGAGGGATTTATTTATCAAAGCTCCAAGGCATACGGATTTCATGTTATTATGAGATGATTTTATTCATAGAGATTTACAAGTACATGAGCTTTATATTATTATGAGGTGATTGAGCTTACTTTGCAATTTCTTAATTTCCTTCATTGTTGGTAATCTCACCTTATGACCCTTGTTCGTTCAAGGTGGGATAGACGATGATGATTGATCTATAATATAATTGGAGGCTACCGACCTTACGTCACTCCGATATAGTTGTGGCTTTTGATTGGGCTCTCACGCATGCTTTATATATATGAATGTATTTTCTCACACCGCGCCGCGCTATAGTCAGTCGGGCATGGCGCGTAGATGTGCACACCACTGCAGTGAGCATGTTATGATATTGCCCCGGACGCGGGAGGCCCGAACGCGGGCTAATGATGATAACACCGAGCCTTAATTGCCGGGCATGATACTATATATATATATATGACACCGAGCCTTAATGGCCGGGCATGGTTCTATATATATGTATAAAAATATTTTTTTTAAAAATCTAAGCATGTATGACACCGCCTTATGAGGCATCCGGATGTACAGGTTATCTCTCATATTCTATGTTACCTTTCATATCTATATTATGTTGTTTTTCGTGCCTTACATACTCAGTACATTATTCGAACTGACGTCCTTCTTGTGGACGCCGCGCTCGTACCCCCGTGTAGCAGGGAGACGGATCAGACCCGTAGGTGTTCTATCAGCGAATTCTCAGGAGCACTCCACTTACTTTGGAACTGCAGTCTATTTGGTATTGTCCTTATGATCATTTGTATTCTATGTAAAGGCTCGTAGATGTGTGTATGTACAGTTAGATGTTTTATAGCTCCACCGGTTCATATTGTTGTATAATATGTTGGTGGCCTTGTCGGCCTTATTTTGAGCTCTTGATACTTTACTGTTAGCCTTGTCGGCTTTATGATATACATTATGTTGTGGCGACCTTGTCGGTCCGCATATGAACATATGTGCTGAATGATCGAATATTTCTATGTTGGGCCTTTTCTGCGTGTAGGTGTTCTTTGAGTTATGGTTTATAATGTTCAAAGTAACGGATAAGTCAGGTGGTTCCCGGCCTACGGGTCGGAGCCCGTCATACTCCTGGTTGGAGTGTGACATGCACGCCTGGTTAAAAAAGGGAGCTTTGGAGTAGCCTGGATACTCTTAACAGGGATACTATCTCCCATGGTATAATGAAGGGGATTTTAATGTAATCCTTCATACAGAGGAGAAAATTGGAGGATTTCCTCATAGGAATGCTGAAAGCTATGATTTTTCTGAATGTATGGACTCTTGTGGTATGGCGGATATTGGTTACTCAGGATCCAATTATACCTGGTGCAATAATTGGAGGCCAAGCTTGAGGATTTGGAATAGGCTTGACAGAGTTTTCATAAATGATCATTGGGCACAAAAATATAGTTCTAACACTGTGAAACACTTGTTGAGAGTTGGTTCTGACCATAGACCTCTATTTCTTGGATGCAAGAATGATCAGGTGGGGGGCATCAAGTACTTCAAGTTTCTAGAATTTTGGACCTGTCAAGAGGATTTCTTGGAAGTTGTTCAAAGTGACTGGAATCTGCACATAGACAAAGAACCCAATGCAGAGACTTCATCAAAAGCTAAAAAGATTGGGGAGAAGACTTGCTACTTGGTCGAGAAATAAGATTGGAGATGTTCATGAAAATACCGACGTCTGGGAAAATAAAATGCAAATCCTGGAGGATTTAGACATGGAGGCCAGGACTGAAAATAGTAGAGAAGAGGTAAATAGAGGCCATGCTGAGTATATATCCTGGTTAAACAAACAGGATGATATTCTTAAACAAAAATTCCAGGTCAGATGGTTTAAAGAAGGGGATAGCAATACCAAATATTTTGATACTATAATTAGGGACTGGAGAAGGAAACTCAAGCTGGATAGAATCAAGAACAATAGAGGAAGATGGGTATCTGGAGATGAAAAAATGGCAAAAGTGGCCATTAAGCATTTTGACAATTTTTTCAACCTCCATCCTAACAGTGTAGATACTAACATTCTTAATTGCATACCTAGATGTATCAGTTCTGAGGATAACAACAATATGCTGAGCTGTCCTCAAGAAGATGAGATCAAAGATGCTGTGTTCAACATGAGTGTTGATAGTGCCGCAGGGCCAGATGGGTATTCTGGTAAGTTTTATCATAGTTGCTGGGACATAATCAAGACAGTTGTGATAGAATTTGTTGAGTTTTTCTTTTACGAGGAAAACTAACAAAATTCTTTGCACATACTTTTACGTATTAATCCCCAAGGTAGAATGCCCCTCTGATTTCTCTAAGTTTAGGCCTATCAGCCTCAGTAATTTTTCTAGTAAAATAGTTACCAAAATCATTTCTACAAGGGTCAATCCTTTGCTTCCCATAATGATCTCTGATAATCAAAGCGGATTTCTCAAAGGAAGGCTTATTACCGAGAATATTCAGCTAGCACAAGAGATTGTGCAGGATATTAAATGTACTAACAGGGGAGGAAATATGGTGATCAAGCTGGATATGGCTAAAGCTTATGACAGGATGTCATGGCCCTTTTTGATTGCTCTGCTACAAAAGTTTGGTTTTTCTGATGATGATTCCAATATGCTGATGAAAGTAATATCAAATGTATGGTATTCCATTATTATCAATGGCACCAGGAATGGCTTCTTCTCTTCAAGTCAAGGCCTTAAACAGGGAGACCCTCTATCACCTTCTCTTTTCATTATAGGAGCAGAAGTTTTAGCTAGATTGCTCAATGAGTTAAATTCCAATGATCATTTTATTCCTTTCTCTATGTCAAAGATAGGCCCTCTAAATAACCATTTTTCTTATGTAGATGGCTTAGTGATATTTTCCAAAGGGCAACACCAAGTCTTTAAAGATGGTCATGAAGCAAATTCATTGGTATGAAAGGAATTCTGGTCAGAAAATGAACAACAACAAATGTTTCTTCTTAACTGCTCCAGGAACTGGCCCCTCTAGGATCAACAAGATTGGAGAACCCACGAAATTCTGGCCATCATTGCTCTGACCTGAAAGAAGTTGTTTCTGGGATGCTCGATCCTTAACAAAAAAGTAAAATAGATGAAATTCAAAGAAAGCATTATTATCTTTGACAAACTTTTGAACTGAAAGAAGGGGTTTTGTAATCGAGGGAACGTGAAGTATGTTGTTAAGAGTGAGTGTTTTAGAAGGAGAAGAGATAAAGGATTTACCGGTATGATAGATAAGCAGACCTTGACCATTCCCCACATGAACTAGATCGGGTCCCTTATATTCCTCCGCATATTGAAGGCTAGAAAGGTCGGGGGTGATGTGAATTGCACCTGAATTTGGATACCATTGTTGAACTGAAACGAATTGAGACTGATGAGACACATAAGCAGCGGGGTTTATAGTGTGACTGTAACGCTGGAAACAAGTCGGTGCAAGGTGATTAGTGTCATTGCATATTTGGCACCTCGATCGCGTGTCCGATTGCCAGGATTGTCCAGAATTTTGGGAGTTTCAAAAATTTGAGAAGTTGGCGGATCTGCCTCCCCAACCTCCTTGTCCTCGAGATGATCTGCCACGACCTCTATTTCATATAGAAGAGTTTTTGCAGCTTCAATAATATGACGATGCCTTCGTTCAACAAGGGCAACTCATTGAGGCGTATAAGGCGGTGTAGAAAGGTGTTCAATTCCGTGCAGAGAGAGAATGGAGTCGTGACTCTTATACTCTCATCCACCATCAGTATATAGGGATAGAATTTTTGTGTCAAAATGTTTTTCCATCAAAGGGTGAAATTTTTGAAAGAGCTCTTTAACTTCACTTTTAAGTTTTAATGTGTAGAGCCAAGTGTATCTTGTGTACTGATCAACAAAGATGCAGTAATATAATTTCTTATCAAGAGATAAAATCAGGGAGGGCCCCCACAGATCACTAAAAATAATTTGAAGTGGTTTAGAGCTACGCAGAGTTAATTGACTAAAAGGATGCCGATGGGCTTTATTAGATAAGCTAGAATTCTAATAAGAAAATTTGTCTCGCTCATGGAAGGGTAGCGAGAATTTATTTAAAATAAACCTAAGAACTCTAGAGTGGGGATGATTCCAAGTAGAGATAGAAGTTGATGTGGTGGACACGTGAACTTGGGGCTTATATAGTCCATTGTTCTCCCGGCCGTGCACCAACGGTTTCCGCGTTTGCAGATCCTTTAGAACAAAATCAAAAGGAAAGAATTCATTAGACTTTAGGTTATCTTGACAAAATTTAGAAATAAAGACAAGTTTGCGTTCAAATGGATGGGGCACACAGAGTGTGGGTTAGCTTAAAAATATTATTTGATGCATTTAACTGAGTAGAACCAGTGTGAGAGATAGGAATTTTGTTACCATCACCCATGGAGACATCCTCGTTACCGTGGTATGATCGTAGGTTGTGTGACTCCATTATGATGTGATGGGTGGCTCCTGAGTCTACTATCCAAGGGTTGGTAGTGGCAGTGAATCTAGCGGCATAGTGGGCTTCGGCTTCAAGGTGATTATGTGACTTTGAGCGGCAAACATTTATGGTGTGGCCAATCTTGCTACAGAGTTGGCAGCGAGTGACAGTATTTGAGTTCATGTTTGACTGCTACTGTTGTTAAGTGTTGGGGCGTGGATTCTGGCACCATTGCTGAGAGTTGTTGTTCTACCTACGATTGTTGCGATTATTGGTCTTAGGTTTGGTGGGAGTGGCAATCGCGGTTATAGGGCTGCACAGTTTCTTAGCATCCTTCGTTACGCAGAAAGAGTTCATGGTCAAGTAGTTTTTCAAACAATTCTTCATCAGTGACAGTCGTGTCACGTGCACGGATGGCAACAAAGATCTCATGGAACTCAGGTCCAAGACCACTGAGTATTTTGATGATGAGTTCAGGGTTGGACATAGGGGCACCGGCAGTGGCTAACTCATTTGAAAGTTATAGTCCTTTTGGCACTTTCGCCACTTCCGAGTGTTTATTGACTCATTTTGACCCGAGGTTGACTTTTGGGCAATAGACCTTTTTCGGAGTTTTGTCAACTCCGAGAGGTCCGGATGATTGTTTAGAACTTGTATGTATGATTGGTTTGGTTCCCAATGCATTTTGGTGCATTTCGGGACTTTGGATGGGAAATGGGAAGTAGGCATCGGTGGTTGACTCGGTCAACGAGACCTCCGTTAGAAATTTTGAGACCACGAGTGCATTCGTAGTGTATTTTTGTATGGGTTTAGGTGGTCGGATTATGAGCAGATGGCCTCAGGAATAACCCAAAAATTCGATGGAAGACTTAGAGAATTTGGGGATTTCTGGTGTCTGGTGCCCGCAACGGCGGCACCAGAGCCTCTCCAGCGGTACCGCCGGGGCGGTGTAGTGATCGCTAGGGCATTCATGAGTAAAATAGGCCTCACCACTACAGCGGTGTCCCAGGCGCCGCAGCGACGCCACTGTAGCGGCAATCCCTTCGCCGTGGCGGTCACAGGCAGGGGAATTTCATTAAATGTGTCTTAAAATAAGACCTAGACCCTCATTATGTCATAACTCGATATTGGAGCTTGGGAAGGCTGTTCTTGGGGATAAATTGAGGAATTTCTTGGAGGTAAAGCTTTGTCTAATCACTTACTTCTCTTTAATCATTATCATCTTAGAATCATCCCTTCCCTTTTCAATCCCTTAGAAGTAGAATTTGAAGAAGGGTTTTGGGAGACTTCTCCCTAGGGTTATAATTGATAAAATTGATGATGTTAATACTAAAATGTGATGAATCTAAGCTTAGTAACCCCATATCTTCCACTTTTAACGTTGAATTTCCGATTTGGGGAATTAGGGTTCATACCCAATTTGGGGGTTTTACTAGAAATCAGATTTGGGGATAGTTCTTGAGCTAAATCAACAATTAATGATTGGGTTATGATTACCTAGGATTCAATTTGGTATTTTACCCGTGAATTTCCCGTTTAGCCCTTGTGGGCCCGTTTTTCCAATTTTTAGGGTTAAATTGGACCTAATTGATATCATAGCAATATTAGTATCATTATTCATGATTTCTAATTTAGAATTCAATTATGCTTAGACTACTTTGGTTCTGAGCTTCAGAGGAAGGGCAAGGCGATAGAGTGACTTGTTGGTGTTGCGATTCGGCAGTCCAGGTAGGTTATGGTTTACCTTTGGTGAGACTTAGTATAGTGAATCACATATTTAGATTATGATGTCGGAGACAGATGTGAACCTTCGGGTGTGAAGTTGGGATGGATATCGCCTTAGGTTGGGCCCTGATGTGTGTTGAGACTAGCCACCCCGCTATATATGTTTTGATTGTTTAATTGTGTTGGCTTGATGCCATGTATAGTTAGATAGTGAATGTCGCTTGTTGTCCCGATTTGGGATAGGATTGACATACCCGTTGTTGGTATTTGTACTATGTACATATGATACATTTGATATATGATTGGCATACCCACCGTTGGTATTGTGATATGATATATTATTGGCATACCCACTGTTGGTATTGTGATGTGATATATTATTGGCGTACCCCGTTGAGGTACTTGTGATATTGAGCTTACTTGTTGATGATTGACATATGCATTGCACGCATTCTCTCATATTATCATGCATGGCCGATATCCGGTGATGATCCGGTATCGTTGATTGAGCGAAATTGATATTTGATAAACTCTTTTACTTGAGTGATTGTGAAAAGGCCGATGTCCGAAGATCCATTCCGGAATCGTTGTTTATATGAAACTGATACTTGATAAACTCTTTTACTTGAGTGATTGTGAGGAGGCCGATGTCCGAGGTTCAATTCCGGAATCGTTGATTTATGAAACTGATATTTGACAACTCTTTGAGTGATTGTGAGGAGGCCGATATCCGATGGTTATATTCGGGCATCGTTGTGCATGGCCGATTCCGATGTTATCCAGATTCGATTGTAGTGCATGGGCTCCGCGGGTCCCCCAGAGTGGTGCCGGTGAGACTCCCCCGTGAGCAATTAGCCGGGTCCCGTCCGTCCGTTTGACAAAGATTCGGGACGGTGGCACTCAGACTTCGCGAGTCACACTGGGTTGTGCTGCCGAGACGTCGATATTTCCGTTCGGAGTACATGTGTACATCTCATTTGCATAGCATGGCATGGCATCACATTCATACCATTATTGCATTGCATTGCATTATGACTTGAGCGAGATGTCGTGATGACTGTATTGTGGTGGATTGTGTTGTTGATTTTATTGGGTTGATTGTTCCAGGATTGATATACTTTGACTTATTATATTGGGGTTAGATACTTACATAGGTGTTGATGGATACTCGGTTATGATTATATTGTTTCATGCGTGATTGTTCTACTTGTTTATCTGCATTATTTTTTGAATTGTGTTAACTATGCTTAGTCGGCCTATGATGCCTACCAAGATCGTTGTTTGTATCGACTCGCACTTGTTGCATTCTTTTATGAATACAGATTATCAAGCTAGATCTACTTCTCTGACTCGTGGCTAAGCGACTCCTCAGCTTCTACTTGAGTTTTTCAGGGTGAGCATGGCGTCCGCTGACCTCGAAGACTCTTCTATTGTTTATGTCTTACTTTTCTTTCAAGACATGATTTGAGACATTTTATGTATTATTATTCAGACTAGAGTTATTCGGATTTAGATGCTCTTGTATGACCAGACCAGATATTGGTGGATTCATTTACTTCCGCACTTATCTATATTATACTATATTGTGAGACTTACGTCATTTACTTCTTTCGCTATTTATTATATTTATTGATTGTGAACGTTGAGTTAAGGGTTCGCCTACCGAGGTAGAAATGGTAGGTGCCCGCATGACCTAGGCTAAAATGGGTCGTGACAAGTTGGTATCAGAGCCCTAGGTTACCCGATCTTTAATACAAGAGCGTGTCTAGTAGAGTCTCGTGGATCGGTACGATGAGCTCCGTACTTATCTGCGGGAGGGTATGGGACATTTAGGAAATCTCATCTTCTTTCTTTCCATCGTGCTACTTTATTCAAATTGGTATCTGGAAAGACCAAATTGGTATCTGACTCTTATCTCTTCTCTCACAGATGGTGAGGACTCGAGCTACTATGGCCCGAGGTCAGGTGCCAGAGCCCGCAGCTATGGCTGGCACCCGAGGGCGCGCTACAGTCAGAGGACGTGGCAAAGTGAGAGGCCGCGGGGCTGCCCCAGCCAGGGGTAGAGCTCCGACGGTGGGCCAGCGACGAGAGAGGTCTCCATCTCCCGAGCCCAAGCACCAGCCGGGTGGAGACCAGACTATAGGGGATGGCGTGACCCCAGCACGGACACAGCCCGAGGTTACTTCTGACCAGGCCATGCATGACACTATTGCTAGGATCTTACTTCATCTTGATGCCCAGCAGGCGGTCGCTGGTGTTACTACCCCGCGGGGGTTCACGACTAGGGTTGGGGCACGGACCCCGAGCAGGACCCACGCGGGTAGCACATCCCGCCGCGCCTATGGCTCCCGCATTGATGCTATACCCGCTCTTGGGGAGGATATTAGGCCCATGGATGGCGCGTTATGACTGCCGATTAGGATCTGGTGGGGAGGTTCAGGAAGTTAGAGCCGCCGAGGTTCTCTGGTACTTCATCTGAGGATGCCTATGAGTTTATTTATGATATGCATGAGTTGCTGCACTGTATGGGGATAGTGGAGACCCACGGCGTTAATTATGTGTCCTACCGCCACTTCCGGCGACGAAAGACGTGATGGAGGTATTTCGTGTCGTGTAGACTTGAGGGTTCTCCTCCGTTGACTTGGACTCGCCCCCTACCGGGCCTTCCTGAGAAGTATGTGCCCCGATCTTTAAGAGAGGCTCGTAGAGAGCAGTTTCTACACCTGGAGCAGAGGGGCATGTCTTTGGAGTCTTATGTGACCCGTTTCCTCTATTTGGCGCGATACTCTACTCCGTTGATTCCTACCAAGGCTGATAGGATCAGACGCTTTGTCCTAGTGGGCTCTCTACGTTTCTTGCCTTCGGATGAGTCTATGGGGGCTTCCTTCCGAGTCCATTATTGAGCATGCTTCGATGGTTGAGGCGCTTACCGTACATTTAGTGGTGGTGACAAGAGGCCACGTCGACTCGCGCCTTTGGGGGTTCGCACGAGGGCACCGGTCGGGCTTTTGAGGCCACCTCGGCCCTATTCCGGTCGTCCCGTACATTCGCCTTATCGACTTCCTCTAGTGAGCCACCTAGACGAGAGCTCCCGAGAGTTCGTTCTCTAGACCGCCGGACGGGGACCGGCTTCATCCGGGTCTTCGCTCGTGTTTCCGCATTCGACTCCTCTTACTTGTTTCTTTGGGGAGGTTGGGCATATTGCCAAGAGATGTCCCCGACCTAGGCGAGATTATCACCGCCGAGGACTCGTATCATCGGTGGTCGAGAGGGACTTTTGCAGAGAGAGGTGGTGCTCGGGCGCGGTACTTTCCATGATTCTATTCCTAGTCGGGAGGGGTACTCGCAGTTCGAGAGGGGGATCCCGAGGCCGGGCGTAGGTGGAGCCCATTGTTACTTATTTCCCTAGGCCCGAGGTAGCAGGCCTCGGATGATGTGATCTCGGCACCATTTCGTCCGTCATAGTAGCAAAGATTTGTGTTATTTGATCCTGGATCCACTTATTTGTATGTCTTTGCATTTCATGCCATTTGGTTGGGATTTACCCTGTGATAGCATAGATATACCTGTTCATGTGTCTACTCCAGTCGGAGATTCTGTGGTTGTTGATCGAGTCTACCGATCTTGTTTAGTTACTTTTATGGGGTATGACACCTGGGTAGATTTGATGATTCTGGATATGGTGGACTTTGATATTATATTGGGTATGTCCTGCTTTCTCCTTATCATGCGATCTTGGACCGTCACGCCAAGACAATCACTTTAGCCATGCCAAGGCATCCCTAGGCTTGAGTGGAGAGGTACTCTAGTCCCGCTCCGAAGAAGATTATATTTCCTTCCTTCGGCGAAGAAGTTAGTAAGTAAGGGGTGTTTAGCGTATTTGGCGCATATTCGTGATACGACTGTTGCATCTCCATCCCTTGAGTCTATTCCTATTGTGAGCGAGTTCGCGGAGGTATTTCCGTCAGATTTGTCAGGTATGCCACCCGATCGTGACATTGATTTCTATATCGACGTGGACTCGGGTACTCGTCCTATTTCCATCCCACCATATCGGATGGCACCTGCCAAGTTGAGAGAACTTAAGGAACAATTGCAGGATTTATTGAGCAAGGGGTTCATTAGACCGAGCGTCTCCCCTTGGGGTGCTCCAGTGTTATTTGTGAAGAAGAAAGATGGGACCATGAGGATGTGCATTGATTACCGCCAGTTGAACAAGGTCACTATCCGGAACAATTGCCCTATGCCTCGTATTGATGATCTATTTGACCAGCTTCAGGGTGCTTCGGTGTTTTCTAAGATTGATTTGTGTTCCGGCTATCATCAGTTGAAGATTAGGGCGGAGGATATTCTGAAGACAACATTTCGGACGAGATATGGCCACTATGAGTTTCTAGTGATGTCTTTCGGGCTTACTAATGCCCCACCGCATTTATGACCTTGATGAATGGCATCTTTAGGTCGTTCCTTGATTCTTTTGTGATTGTGTTTATTGATGACATCTTGGTGTATTCCAAGAGTAGAGTGGAGCATGAGAGCCATCTTCGTACCGTCCTTGGGTTGTTAAAGAAACATAGTTTGTTTGCCAAATTTTCTAAGTGTGAGTTTCGGCTAGAGTTTGTACCATTCTTAGGCTATGTGGTGTCCAATGAGGGAATTATGGTTGATCCACAGAAGATTGAGGCTGTGAGGGGTTGGGCGAGGCCCACTACTATTATCGAGATTCATAGTTTTATGGGTTTGGCTAGTTATTACCGCCGTTTTGTGAAGGGTTTTGTCGCCATTGCTTCGTCCTGACCGTATTGACTCAAAAGGATGTTCCCTTCCAAAGGGACGGATGATTGTGAGGAGAGCTTTCAAAAGCTCAAGCTTCTTTTTGACCACAACCCCCAATCCTAGCCTTACCTCGTGGAGGCAAGGACTTCGCGGTCTATCGTGATGCTTCCCGTACGGGTTTGGGCACGGTGTTGATGCAGAGAGGGCAGAGTGACAGCTTATGCTTCCCCGCCTGAAAGTTCACGAAAAGAATTACCCTACCCATGATTTGCAGTTATTGGCTGTAGTCTTCGCCTTGAAGCTTTGGAGGCATTACTTGTACGACATCCATTGTGAGGTTTTTACCGATCACCGTAGCCTTCAACATATGTTTACCCAGAGTGATCTCAATTCTAGGCAGTGCCGATGGATGGAGCTCCTGAAGGATTATGACATCTCTAATCTGTTTCACCCTGGTAAAGCGAATGTGGTGGCTTATGCCTTGAGTCGCAAGGCAGTGAGTATGGGGAGTTTAGCTCGATTGATTGTTTCTGAGAGTCCGTTAGCCATGGAGGTTCAAACTCTAGCCAACAGTTTCGTTCGTCCTGACATCTCGACCTCGGGGAGGATTTTGTCTTGTCTAGAGGCGAGATCATCGTTATTGGATCAGGTCAAGTCTCATCAGTTTGAGGATTCTCAGCTGAGCAAGATTCGATATACGATTTTTAGAGGTGAGACCAAAGAGGCCGTGATTGGTTCTGAAGGCATTCTGAGGATTATAGGACGTGCATGCATTCCTCGTGTTGGTGACCTGATTCAGTTGATCTTATCTGAGGCCCACAGCTCTCGCTAGTCCATTCATTCGGGAGTGACTAAGATGTACCGTGACTTGAGACAACACTATTGGTGGCGTCGTATGAAGAGGGATATAGTTGATTTTGTGGCTAAGTGTGGAAATTATCAACAGGTAAAGTATGAGCACCAAATGACCCGGGGGGTGTTTCGAGGATGCCCATTCCCGAGTAGAAGTGGGAGAGGATTACCATGAATTTTGTCACGGGTCTTCCAAACACCCTTGGCAAGTTTGATTTGATTTGGGTGATAATGGATCGATTGACTAAATCCGCTCACTTTGTTCAGGTTCAGGTTTAGCCAAGATGTATATTCGGGATATTGTGAGATTACATGGGATCCCTATCTCTGTTGTGTCTGATCGGGGTACTATCTTCACTTCCCGATTCTGGAGAGCATTTCATGACGAGTTGGGCACCCGATTGGACTTTAGTACAGCTTTCCGTCCCCAGACCAATGGCCAGTCCGAGCAGACCATTCAGGTTCTCGAGGACATGTTAAAAGCATGTGTTATTGATTTTGGTGGTCATTGGGATCAGTACTTGCCCTTGGTGGAATTTTCATACAACAACAGTTATCATTCGAGTATTGATATGGCGCCTTTTGAGGCCTTATATGGTAGGAGATGTAGATCTCCGATTGGTTGGTTCGATGGGTTCGACGCTCGACCTGGGAACACGGATCTATTAAAGGAGTCCCTTGAGAGGAGAGTTATTCCCTTGAGAGAAGATGTATCGGGGACCGAAGGTTGGGATTTGAAGTTTGCTATCGGTGATCGTGTTTTGTCAAGGTTTCACCCATGAAGGGTGTTATGAGGTTTGGCAAGAAAGGCAAGTTGAGCCCTAGATACATTGGCCCGTTTGAGATCGTGGATTGTATAGGCGACGTAGCTTATGAGTTAGCATTGCCTCCAGGCTTGGCAGGAGTCCATTTTGTCTTTCATGTCTCGATGCTAAAGAAATACCACGCCGATGGTACCTATATTATCCGTTGGGATTTTATATTGCTTGATGAGAAATTGACTTATGAGGAGGAGCCTATTGCGATCCTAGATAGGCAGGTTCAAAAATTGAGGTCCAAGGAGATTGCTTCTGTGAAGGTGCAATAGAAGCACTGCTCTGTGAAAGAGGCCGCTTGGGAAACTGAGTCCGATATGCGTAGCCGATATCCCCATTTGTTCACTGATTCAGGTATTTCCCTGCCTTCTTTCTTTTCTTTGCTCGAGGACGAGCAACGGTTCAATTGGTATCTGATGTAACGACCCGTTTGGTCATTATAGTCCTTTTGGCACTTTCGCCACTTCCGAGCGTTTATTGACTCATTTTGACCCGAGGTTGACTTTTGGGCAAACGAATATTTTTCGGAGTTTCGTCAACTTCGAGAGGTCCAAATGATTGTTTAGAACTTGTATGTATGATTGGTTCGGTTCCCAATGCGGCTTTTAGTGCATTTCGGGACTTTAGATGGGAAATGGAAGTAGCACCGATGGTTGACTAGATCAATGAGACCTCCTTTGGAAATTTTGAGACCATGAGTGCTTTCATAGCATATTTTTGGATGGGTTTAGGTGGTCGGATTATGAGCAGCTGGCCTCGGAAATAGCCCGAAAATTCGATGGAAGACTTAGAGAATTTGGAGATTTCTGGTGGCTGGTGCCCGCAACGGCGGCACCAGAGCCGCCCCAGCGTTACCGCCGGGGCGGTGTGACCGCTGCGGCGATTATGAGTAAAATGGGCCTCACCACTACTGCGGCGCCCCAGACGCCGCAACGGCGCCGCTGCAGCGGCAATCCCTTTGCCGTGGCGGTCATGGGCAAGGAAATTTCATTAAATGTGTCTTAAAATAAGACTTAGAACCTCATTATGTCATAACTCGATATTAGAGCTTGGGAAGGCTGTTCTTGGGGATAAATTGAGGAATTTCTTAGAGGTAAAGCTTTGTCTAATCACTTACTTCTCTTTAATCATTATCAGCTTAGAATCATCCCTTCCCTTTTCAATCCCTTAGAAGTAGAATTTGAATAAGGGTTTTGGGAGACTTCTCCCTACGGTTATAATTGATAAAATTGATGTAATACTAAAATGTGATGAATCTAAGCTTAGTAACCCCATATCTTCCACTTTTAACGTTGAATTTTGGATCTGGGGAATTAGGGCTCATACCCAATTTGGGGGTTTTACTAGAAATCAGATTTGGGGATACTTGAGCTAAATCAACAATTAATGAGTGTGATATGATTACCTATGATTCAATTTGGTATTTTACCCGTGAATTTCTCGTTTTGCCCTTGTGGGCCCGTTTCCTTAATTTTTAGGGTTAAATTGGACCTAATTGATATCATAGCAATATTAGTATCATTATTCATGATTTCTAATTTAGAATTCAATTATGCTTAGACTACTTTGATTCTGAGCTTCAAAGGAAGGGCAAGGAGATAGAGTGACTTGTTGGTGGTGCATACCTAGCAGTCCAGGTAGGTTATGGATTACCTTTGGTGAGACTTAGTATAGTGAATCACATATTTAGATTATAATGTCGAGGTACTTGTGACACGATGTGAACCCGGTGCGAAGTCGACGGATATCGCCTTAGGTTGGGCCCCGATGTGTGTCTATGCTTAGGACTCGCCACCCCGTTATATGTGTTTGATTGTTTAATTGTGTTGGCTTGATGCCACTTGGTTTTCCAAGTAGTTGGTAGATAGCGAATGTTGCTTGTTTTATGTATTATTATTCGATTTGGGATAGGATTGACATACCCGTTGTTGGGCATTTGTACTATGACTGCATTATTGGTTGTATACCTACTGTAGTCGGTACTTGAGTTATTGATATACGTTAGCATACCC
This sequence comes from Lycium ferocissimum, assembly GCF_029784015.1. Lineage (NCBI taxonomy): Eukaryota > Viridiplantae > Streptophyta > Magnoliopsida > Solanales > Solanaceae > Lycium > Lycium ferocissimum. The sequence goes on from NW_026725734.1 coordinate 94,355, forward strand.
ACTGTTGGTATTGTGATGTGATATATTATTGGCGTACCTCGTTGAGGTACTTGTGACATTGAGGTTACTTGTTGATGATTGACATATGCATTGCACACATTCTCTCATATTATCATGCATGGCCAATATCCGGTGATGATCCGGTACTCAGACTTATTATATTGGGGTTAGATACTTACATAGGTGTTGATGGATACTTGGTTACGGTTATATTGTTTCATGCGTGATTGGTCTACTTGTTTATCTGCGTTATTTTAATAAAATCTCACACCCCTTCGAATTATGTTCAACTATGGTTTTTTTAAAAAGTTTTATAAAATACACGCATGATGCCTACCATTATCGTCGTTTGTACCGACTTCGCACTTGCTCGCACCGAATATTCTTGGTTTCGAGGCTCAAATTCGCAGTATCGACATGTCGATCTACTTCTCCGACTCGTGGCCGATCGACACCTTTACTCTATTCAAGCCTCTACACACTTGAGTTTTCCCTATAAGCATTCTCAGATTCTAACCTTTTACTACGGCGTCAACAATATCAAATAACTAAATGCCGACCTCGAAGACTCTTCTATTGTTTATGTCTTTTCTTTCAAGACATGATTTGACACATTTTATGTATTATTATTCGTTGCATCAAAATTACAAAATTGCAGTTATTCGTATTTAGATGCTCTATTATATAAAATCATATAAAGTTATTCATATTTAGAAGCCTTACTTACGTACAAAAGACAACAATACAATTAACATGTTAAATAAAATCAAGTTCACCTCTTCTCCACACCACAAGGTGGATTCATTTACTTCCGCACTTATCTATATTATACCGAGGCTTACGTCATTTACTTCTTCCGTTATTTATTATATTTATTGATCAAGAACGCCGAGTTAAGGGTTCGCCTACCGAGGCGGGAATATAAATTAAGCATGATCACATGACCATAAATGCCATGGCCTACTAGGCTAAAATGGATTGTGACAAAGAATTGGGAAGCAGGATTGAACTGAATAATAATGTTGGTACCGATTGTGTTGTCAGCATTGACAGCTCTGAAATTATTTCCGTGACCATTGATACCCATGTGAGTGTTTTGGAGAAGAGAGAAGGAGAAAGAAAAAACAAGGTTGGATCTTTGCGCGTTAGAGTTGTATTGGCTGTGATACCATATGAACACTTGAAGAAGTGCTGGAAAATTATCTCTGTTATTGAACGCAGGAAGTGTATTAAATAGAGTTACAGGGAAAATAAGAAGACTCCTAATTAAACACTAATTAAGTATTCTAACTTAACAGTGACTGCTGAAGATAAACACAAGATAAATACTGCTACTGATGAATCTAATAGTACTAAACCATATCTAAACAAAGAGCTAACGTAAACTATTCCAATAAACACAGGTAATATATTGAAAAGGGACTGCTTCTTATTTCATTGTCAAATTTATGTACAGGCTATACACATATATAAATATACTCTTAGGTATGTATTAGAAGAGTTGTAGAGTCCTATTTGCACACAATCGCTGTAAGGATTCTATCCGCTATTACTTGGAGTCCTACTCGACTTGCGACATGTATCGGGTGTCCTAATATTCCCTAGTTCAAAAAGTCCGGAACCTAAATGACCCGAACAAAGACCCTTAACGTCAGTGGTGGAGCCAAGATTTTCACTAAGGAAGTTCAAAATATAAAAAAGTAAACATACGAAGAAATCAAAGGGGGTTCAACATCTACTATATATACATAAAAAATATTTTTAACCTTGTATAAACAGTACTTTTTTCGGCAAAAGGGGTTCGAATGAACCCCTCGGCCTAGATGGTTCCGCCCCTACTTAACGTAGTAAAGTACTGTGTTAAAGGACTTAACTGTAACGACTCAGTTAAGTCCTTTAGCTCAGTAATTTACTACGTTATACTGCCTCGTATAACATAGGAATTTCCTGCGTTATGCAAGTCAATAAGACAAGGGCAGAACCCTCCATTTTTCACCACTTTTCTATTCTCCTCTATTTCTTACACTTTTGTCATAATTTAAACCACCGCCCCGCCCTACACCCATAAGTCATGTCTCAAAACTCTGAATCATCGTTTCATGCTATAGCACGTATGTTATTGCGGTGTATATTGCCGGCTCAAAATATCAAGGACCCAATAAAATCCGGGCCATCGTTTTTGGCATTGTAATGTGCCCGAAGTAAGTTTATTTTGCAACTTTTTATAGAGTTTTTGTCACATTGTCTACATTTTTTACTTTACAAAACCTATTTTTTATTTGTTATTTTATTAGTCAAATGGTGGGTGCACATATTTTCTGTGGGAAGATCAAGTTCCCCTAGATAAAACGGTGGTGCCGAAGTTTAAAAAGGCATCGGTTGATGGAGATACCACGACTTCACGAAGCAATGTAGATACCGTGAAGTTTGATTTGCAGTGTCAACTTAGGGAAGCTCGAGAAAAAATTGAACTTGTGAAGATGTTGCTAAAAGAATCGGAAGAAAAAAAAGAGTTTTTTCAAGAATAATCTTAGAAACTCTCAATGCGAGACAAATGCCTTGAAAGAGAAAGTGAAATTTTGGAGGATGATCTGCGGTCTCTTGTCGTTGTTTGTAATTTTAAAATGTTGCATTGTCAGTTAGGTTTATTATTTCCTATGTAGTTTGTTTTTACTCTTTGTAGTTTCACTTTTTATGTATTTATGTATTTTCTATGGTTTTTCTAATGTATTATGTAATCATCACTTTTTATGTAGTAGTATTTGTGTTTTCAATAAAAATGTGATTCGTTGCACTTTGTATGTAATTTTATGTATATAATGTTTGTCAATTCTAACACGCTTAAGTAAGTAAATAATAAAATATAAGAATAAATGCAAAACTAAACATACTAATATTCTTCTAATTAATGACATTACCATAAATTAAAAATATGATTAAAATCACAATATTAATCATCAGAATTGAAGTTGTCAAAATCGTCCTCAGATAAATATCTTGGGTTTCTTAAGACAAATCTTCTTTCCGTAGATGTTAGTATCCTACCGGTTGATGATGCTTGTTCTTGGGCCAACTTGAGATGTAAAATCAACAACGTCGTGCTAGCATTCGGTTGTTCTCAATCTTGATCAGTTCGAGGCATGCTCATTGAGAATCTAGTTGGGATTGGAGTGTTAAGATTTTTCAAGTCACGAATACTGATATGCCCATTCGTAACGTAACCACAATAATATTCACGTGTATCTGAATATTTCAGCTCTCGAAAATTGTCATTACGCTCTATTAAAAGGCGGGGCTTCAAATCGTCTAGCACGAATTCATTGTCATCGGGTTGAGGAATCACTAGAATAGCTGCTATTATTTAAGCTGTCATCACCACTATTGTTCGGATCCTTTGGAAAGAATATCGACCAATCTACATTTCTACTATTCGACATTGAATTTTTAGTAGTTTACTAAGTAGCGAAAGACTACTTATATAGGTATCAAACTAAATAGGTGTGGGATCGGGACTATGATCCCACCTACTTTATTTAAAACAAATATTAATAAGATCACGGGGAATCATCATCATCAGACATCTCACAGTTCGGGTCCCACTTGGATGTGACGTAGCCATTTCGATTATATTCAGCCCTAATGAAATGTATTTTCATTCGATTGTTCTCTTCGCGAAAACAATTAAGAGCAAAATTCAACTCTTGTGGAGTTTTACGAGGCATTGACTTAGCACGACTTTTTGAGCGTTTAAGTCCAAATGCCCTAAAGTTTTGTTCCAGTGTTGCAGCCTCCCTAACACGCCAATTTCACTCATCTTTCATTGTATTGTTGTAACATTGATTGTATCTCTCGTTCGGGTTATTCGAGTATTCAACATATTCACCCAATTCTCATGTCCTTCCCATTGCTTCAAATATGTCTCCTGAAAAGAACGATGTAATACGACTAATATTTTCAAATTGATTAAAAAATGACATAATAACTCGATTTTGTGTAGTTGCTAGTTATTCATCGTTAACGCTTATATTAATACACTCATGCGTTATGCAATTTATGACGTTTCTGACAACCCGATTGATAACACAATGCACGCGTTTGACTACTTTATATGACACACTTATATAACGCCGATTTTATATGTGTTATGCATGGTGGATTTATGACGTTTCTGAATGACAACACTAATTGACAACACAATGCACGCGTTTGGCCACTTTATTACACACACCTATATAATGCTAATGTGTGTTACCACTTTATATGACACTTTATATGACATATAACGTCAATCTACATGCGTTATGCATGATCGATTTATGATGTTTCTGAATGACAACATTGATTGACAACACGATGCACGCGTTTGACCACTTTACATGACACACCTATATAGCGCTAATTTTACATGTGTTATGCATGGTGGATTATAATGATGTTATGAACACAATGATAATTGTATTCGTTAAGGTAAAAAAACTCTTCAGAATGCATAGAAATATTGCATTCAATAGTTGGTTTAGAAATAGACAAAAAGCCGAAGGTAGCTTAAGGAATCCCCATGGTAGGATAGAAACAAACACAATTGAATCTTATTTTGAGAAAGATATATTAGGATATTACACAGATTTATCAGATGAAAAATAAAATGATTTTGTTGGGACCTTTGAAAATCGACCTCTTTGTATCCATGCTGATTTAAAAGTTGTTGGATACATCATTAAGGGCGATGCACACTCCTCAAAACCCGAGGAAGTTCGAATTTGGGGTGTAAAGCTCCAATGGGTTAAATTATATTAGAAAAAGTGTGATTATGAGGTATTATGTCATTGGCATAATTTGGTCATGCCACAAGCATTTTGTCGGCTACATTTCAAACCTCTAAATTCAAGGATGAACCACTAGTCATCCAACACTTGATGAAAGAAATTTTAGAAATGCAAAAAGTATTAGACATGTATCATGCTTTGGACGATCTTAAATTTTGTGGAGCAGATGAAAAAGAGCATTGAAAACTGTTAGAAAATAAAAACCTTCACCGAGATTCTTCTTATCCATTTTTTCCAGTTATTCAAGAATGGATAGGTCTTCCAAAATATTTACCACAAACATTAGATTGTGGAGTGCCATATTGTTGTGTAGACCAAGCAAGTGCTCCTAATGATGACAATTGGGATCTAGACTACAATGAGTATGATGAAGATGAAGCAGGGGAAGTCAATGAAGAAGAGAAAGTAAGTGAAGAGGAAGATGAAAATGACGATGATGATGAGGTCGTCCCAGAAAGTGACGAAACTTAATCATTGTATTTTACAAGACTTTATCATTGTTATGTCTTTATCCTTTTTTTAGGATTAGTTATTTCTTAATTGCATCAATCATAACAATCTCAAAATAATTAAATTACATCATTCATAACAATCTGAAAATACTTAAAATACATCATTTATAACAAACCGAAACTATTTAAAACACATCATCAAAGAAAATACTTAAAAAAGATTCATCAATTCATGCCCATGACTACATGTTCTGCCACCGCGAGATGTGCCATCACCACTTTGCCACAAAAGGTACTTCCACCATGAGATGTACTTTCACCATGACCCCGTAAGGGACACTTACGCTTATCATGACCAACATCATTGCAAATTGAGCATTTTCTAGTCTATCTTCCTAATGGAACATCCATTTCATTGGGAATACGGGTGTATGATTTCTTTCAATGTACGGATAAATTCTTGTAGCCACTATGAAAAATGGCTCTGGTGGCTAATAACAATCATTACCAAGTGGGTAGAACCGGCCGGCATACATTTTTACAGAATTTTCCACGGTATATTCTGAATCCACATATTGCGATGCGTTCTTTCCCATTGTGTGAAAACACTTGAAGGCATGAGAACATGGCATGTGCTATGATTTGCACTTGCCACATATGCATGTTCTTTACATCTCACAAATTGTGTGAATGTTACCTCCATGATCTTGGTGCACACTTGGTGTGAGTTCAAATATACATTGTGCCAGGTTGTACACAGTCATTGAATGTTGTTGACACTTAAATTTGTGATACTCGAATAGTTGTGTTGGTTTTGGCATCCATTTCAGACTTTCTACCACAAATCCTTTGGCCGCCTTTGATAGTCACGAACCGCTCCACAACTTGCATAAAAGTCATTCTCACCATCACAGAACGGTGCTCCCCGTGCAGATTTCAACAAGTCATTGAATGACTCAAAGTTGTTTGTTGTTAGCATCCCCCATATCCTACCTTCATCTTTGTGTAATGTCCATTTTTCTTTATCGAGTTTATTCAACCAAAGGGTAGGCTTCCTCATCCACCCGCTTAATCCACTTCATCCGCATATGAAACTTCTTCTCCTAATGCTCTGTTACAGCCACCCATATCAATTATTCAGTGGTGGGCTTGGGTATGACTTCTAAAAATCAGAGTTACTTCCGACATCGGTTCTTGTTGCTGAAATTAAATTTACGAAATCTCCTCTTGCTGGTCAAATTGGCTTTGCGGCATCGACTCTTGTTGGTGAACTGGGTGTTGCATATTCAGTGGTTCCTGGTGTGACGGACTTTGCATTATCCCTTCTAACTGTTATACTTGACTTTGAGGTTTAATATCATCCTCATCTTCACTTTCACTCACTGAAAAAGGGACTTCATCCTCTGATTCCTTCGGATTAGGTATTTCGTCACTATCACTCGATAATGATTCTATATAATTCAGACAATCAACACCATCCAAGAACGTCTTTTCCTACAGAAAATAAGTAAAATATATTAACTACCGAACATAAAAATATATAGACTATTTAATATAAAAATGATGAACTTACCGATAAAAATTAACATTGCATGGGTTTGAGGAATGATCCACATTTGGTGCCACGAGATCATTTTGTGTAAAATTTTACCTGCACAAGAAAGTGGAGTATTTTAACTACTAAATATCAAATATTATACTATTGATGGTCAAAAAGTAGATCTACCGATAGTAATCAACTCCACCGAAGCTTAAGGAAGGAGCATCGTTTTGAATAGTTTGATAGGCTGAGGATGTTCCATCCTGACTGAAAGGACTGCCCGATATTATTCATATCGGGTGTATAACCTCTAAAAATTACAATCAACATCACTATTACCATACAAATAATAAACATATAATAATAATAATAATAATAATAATAATAATAATAATAATAATAATAATAATAATAATAATAATAATAATAATAATGAATATTTATCACCGTCCATCAAATTGCTGGCTTAAAGCTTCTAGAGATATTTGACCCCTCAAAATGTCTACATGAGAACTATGTCAGGAAAGTGTTAACATGAGTAGGCTGGACATCAACGACTTCATATGGAACTTCTCGGCAAATTCTAGACAAGGCTTCCCGACGAGTTCTATTTGGGGCTTCCCGAGGAGCTCTAGCCGGGACTTCAAGACAAGTTATGGGGACCTTCTTAACATACATCTCAAGGACGTTGAAAGTGATACATTCCCTATAACCACTCGGTGCCTTCAAATAATCTGTCAAAGAGACATCGTCTACGATATTCTAGATGCCATAACTAACTAATCCTTGCAGTGAAAAAGATAGTGGATATCTCCCTATTATGGTTAAATCGAATTCTCACCTACTAACTCTAAGTCTACTATATAAGGCTTCGAGTAGTCTTGAATAATTTAGGTCAAGGGGCAACCTAAAATAGTATTTTGGGGGAATATTATAACGCAAACTATTAGACTCATAAATAATCTCTCCGTCCCAAAACAAAGAAACCCTATCAGTTGGAACATCCTCCATTTTTTTTTTTATTAATTTACAAGTTGGATGAATTTTTGTCATGTCCTTGCATCCAAAATTGGCTTTATATAAGGTTTGAATGAGTTTAAAGATTCCGTATAACGCAACAAATTATTGCGCCATGCAACTTTACGTCAAATCAAGTATGGATGGGCAGTAGAATCTATTGAAAAATCAGTGTAATTACTGACTTGTATAACGCAGGAAATTCCTGTATTATACAAGGCAATATAACACAGTAAATTGTTGTGCTAAAGGACTTAACTGAGCCGTTACAGTTATTCCCTTTAACGCAGTAATTTACTGCGTTAAGGGTACTTTTGTACCACTTTTTTTCTAGGGGTATTTTGGTTCTTTTTTTTTTTCTTTTTTTTTTTTGTGTTTTCGGGTCCGGACTCCTGAAAATAAAGAATCTTGCACAAAATATGTAGGCAACAAATTAGGAAATGAGATCCAAGCCATGAATTTTGTGGTTTCCTCCTCTAGCTTCAAATCTGGATCATAAATCAAAGGTTTCATTTGGTAGGAACTCCCATCCTTTGAATTTAAGTAGCATGATCCTTTGGACGTGAGATTCACATAATCCTCCATCAAACATAGTCGAATTAGCACATGTCGGTGTTTGAATACACCAATCTGACATTCTCCTTTCATGGCACATTGTGATGGTATTATTTTCCTTAGTTCTTCAATTTCTGGCCAACCATAGAAGAATTTCTCCACTACTGCATATTGAAGATTTTCAATAATATTCATTCTAGCAACTTCATTCTCAGTCCACTGAATTCTATGCATTCCATTAATAATTGTAATAGGTTTAACCTCAATTGGATCCACTTTTCTATTAGTTTGCATAAGGCCACGTATTAACACAGGCTTTGGATTATTCTCAGCATTCCCTATCACTTGAACCAGATTTTGGGTGTTTCATAAAGGGAATTCAGCAGTAGATAAAAGATTTATCGGCTGACCAGTCCCCAGAGGGGGCTAGCCACTGGCCATATTGGCCATATCGATAGATGTTATCTAGGTTTAGTGCCACGACCCAAAATTCGAATCAAGCGGGCACCTACCTTAACCCACCTGGTAGGCGAACCCTTCACAATCAACCCGCCATCAATACATCCCAAAAAATAAATTAGTAAGTAAATGCTTGACGATAAGAGATAAATACAAACGACATCCTATGTATTCAATAAAAACTCCCAAAAATCGATCTAAACTCTTACAAGAGCTTCTACATTACAAGGAAATGAACTACAAATGAAATGATACAACTTTTGTTTTAGAGTAGGAATATACAGAAACCTTTAAGATGACATCCGCTAACTCTGGCTGACGAAACCTCGAGCAATAACCTGAAACACATCTACACCCCGAAAGGAGTGTAGCAAGAGTAGTATCAATACAACACACATACTAATAAGTATCATAGGCCGACTAAAATTAATTCACACATATAAGTACAACATTAATCAAGACAAATAGGCAGGTATAAATATCCACACATTCATAATCCATAGCCAACGAAGCATCTACACCCAAGTATACCAAGTTTTCCTCGTAGTAATGAGAGAACCAAGAATCAAACCACAACAATAACTCACACATTTCGCACAACCTTAACCATGAAACTATCTTTCCCAATTACTATAATACAGGGTGATAAACAAGATAAGCAGTTAGGCATATAATGACCTAAGGTGAAACTTCTAAGCCATCAGTCGTCAAATCTCAACTACTCATGAACCACTATAATATCATTACAACAGCACCCAACAAATCAAATCACAAGAATAAGATGATATCATATGCCATGCAAACAAGTGATAAATAACTCCATCGTACACACATGCTAAAGGCCTTGCTCGCGCAATAGTCATGACCCGCGGGGGACCCATGGTGTCCATGTACCACTTGCTCCTGAATGGACCTCGGATCACGAGTTAACAACTAGGCCACATCCTCACCCCCTGTTAAATGTGGCTTATATATATATGTTTGTATACAAGATGAATCTCAAGATATAGTTTAAGTCTAGAATCCCAATATGAAACACCAACTCAAAAGTAAGCATGATAAATCAATGAGATCAAATGGTAATGAAAGTACAAGTCACAATGTCACATGCCATATCAAGACTTAGATAAATCAGCTCAACCACAGAATGAATCATACAAACCATCTCAATCAACATAAAGAGCCTAAATCACCCATTTCCTTCCAAAACACAACAAATACATTCCATGATTCAATACATAAAGTAACGGAGATAAGCCTACATAATCAAAGTCAATACCGACCTAAGATTATATCCATCCCAACATCGTGTCTGAAGATCTAATCATGCTTTCTCCCATCAATGATACTTCATGTGCAATTCACTAATCAAAGTCTAACTAAAGTAGACCGTAACCTACCTCGAATGCACAATAGGAGCCACAAACTACTCCACTATCTTCGAAGTGCCTCAGAACGATGGTAGTCTTATAAAAATCAATTTCTAAGTAAGCAAAAGGCCACAACAACCAACTAATCAATAAAGAATCTATTCAGAAAGGTTAATCAAAATACCCCTAACGAGACAAGAGGGAAAAATGGGAAATTAAGGGTGAAAATACACTAACCAAAGATTCATTATTCATTATCCTTATTTGTGAGAAGTTCTAATCTTAAGTGGTTCCTCAATTTCAACATTTAGATCAAATCCTCAAATTAGAAGAGCCATAAATCATGGATTGATTTTAGACACCAAAGAGAAGATTCAAGCCTAGAATCAATTGACCCAGTGATTAAGTAGAAGAAATCAGTAGTTTAACTTAACTCAAATTGATTAAGAAAGATTAGTGACCAAACCTAGGGTGTATAGACTCATCTTCCCCAAACCCTCATACATTAGCCAATCAAAGGAGATTACTAAAAAGAAAATGTAAGATTAATGAAAAGGGAACTTACCCCCAAGGATGATCCTATCAAGGCATCTTTAGAATCTGCCCTCATCAGCTACAGGACTTAGGTTTTGGAAAATGGGGAAAAAGGTTCAAGGTTGCGAATAAAATAGGAAATCTAGTCATGCTATTCTGCCGCGGCGGAAAGATGATCGTCGTGGCGGAAGCGCTATAGCGGTCGAGCTTTCTGCCATGGCAGACTCATTTAATGATCTCTAATGCCGTTATGGCTGACACACGCTTGCCATGGCGAGCTTCCTATAGAGGCTCTGTTACACCTCAAAAATTTTCGCACCGTTGCATCGTAAGTAAACTAACATAAGGTCGGAGAGGTCATGGAAACCTTATAAGGTTAAAGAATACTTTTAATAAGTGCTAAGAAACTATCTAACGATTTCGCGATCAAGCGAATTGAAGAAATTAAGTTTGTCGAAATTTTGGAAAACTTGGCAGAATTTTGGACCGGAAATTCTTGTCCAAATTGAGAGAGGTGTATCTCCGAGAATATGAGGAGTTATGAAATGTATAACCTATGTAAATTGAATTTCATTGAGTCTAGTTTCCAACTCAGCAAACGGTTCATCGATACGACATCGGAGTAGAAAGTTAAGGGCGTTTCAAGATAGGCTGCTAGATGCCTTCTCCGCGGGCCCTATTTGGAAGGCGGTGGAACTGACCTTCAAAGGGGTATAAATATCCCCATTCCCCTTATATTATCATCGTTCTACACTCCCTTGAGCTCGATAAACCTCCATAAACATTTCTTAAACACTTATAGCCCCTTAGATCAAGAATTCAACAAGATTATACTAAACTAGTTCATGAAAAGTGATTATTCTTGCTTCTACTTGATGTTGTGGTGAGTTTGGTCTTGAAGCAAGTTGTGTCAGTTAAAGTTCTTCAAGTATAAGAATTGCAGGCTCGAAAGGTAGACTTTAAGTGGCTAATTAAGTAGCAAGGTATGTTAAGGCTGTCCCTTCCTTTCCTAAGGCATGATTCCATTGCTTCGAGCTTACGCAAAGTATGTCCATAATGATTCCGCTCTTAGAAATATTAGAAGCATATGTTTTTAATGTTCTTATGATATTGTTAATCCTTATCTCATGATTATTGGTTATTGATCTCATATTATGATTATTGATCTTATTATTGATGTTGATCTCATCTTATGATTATTATTTCTTCAAGGTGAGATATGTTTATGATGATAGCTCCATAATGATAATCGGAGGTATAACGACCTTACGTCACTCTGATGAATTCAGAATTGTGTTCTCAAGGAGTGTGTTGTAAGGCATGAATAGTATGCTAGTTATAGGATTCTCTAATGAGGTACTTAATTTTAGAAGAAAGGCTTATGTTGTATCCAGAAATTGACTAATCTAATGAGGTACTTAATTTTAGAAGAAAGGCTTATGATGCATGTATCCAGAAATTGACTAAGGATTAGTTAATCAGGAAAAAGACTTAACGGCCCGGAAATGTGTTTATAAGTCTTATAAAATCATGTAGGCATTAATGGATAAGTAATGATCATGATGAGTACATAGAAATCACCCATAGAGGTCTGGCTATGATGTTGATTATATTTACCACTGGTCTACAGCCAGTTGGGCAGATTATGTTTCACTATTTACCACCGAGCTACGGCCGGTTGGGCAGATATGTATTTACCACCATGCTACGGCTGGTTGGTTAGTTATTACAACTGAGCTACGGCAGGTCAGGCAGATATGTATTTACCACCATGCTACAAAAGTTGGGCGGTTACCAAAGATTAGTCCGACAGATGTGCTCGCTACTCCGGAAATAATCGGAACGGGCGGTACTACCGTGCTACTACGGTCGGCTACCATTGATCGGGCTAGGCAAATAGCACCAGGATGATAAGTAGGTCATAGACACAGTATTGTACATAGATGTAGTTAAGCACAGGAGATTATAGAGAGACATACATGCTAAATTCTCATTGGTAAGTCAGAAACGCCAGGTTGATTCTTATCCTCCTTCTTTGTAATATATTGCATTTCCCTTTACATACTTGGTACATTATTCGTACTGACATCCTTTTGTTTGTAGACACTGCGTTCATGCCCGTATCTATAGACAGACGAGACGAAGATCCTCCACAGTAGGCTGCCTCTAGGTACCAGCTCTGATTGGTGAGCTCCACTTCTTCCTAGAGCATTGCCGAGTCTGGGATTGTGTGTGTGTGTATATATATATATATATATATATATATATATTGTGGGTATGGGCCCCGTCCCGACTTATACGCTTTTGGTTATGTTCTTATAGGCTTATGTACGATTTCCTCTGTCTGACTTAGTCATGTCTTGTTAGTTGTTATGATGGCCTCAGGGCCTATTGTACATATACATATTCATGA